>NW_019738876.1:383800-463893 GCF_002891405.2 Cryptotermes secundus
GATAAAGCTGTGGGTGCGTGAAGCTGAACTCTCGCCCCCACTACTGCCAAGATCAAAATAGCTGGAGCTATATCTCCACTCCCAATCACGTCTTCATGATATTGTCGCGTTATTCTCACCCAACACGTGACAATTATGTGGTAGCTTAGTTGGTTCAGGCACTATGCTAAGAACCGGACGGTTGCGGGATCCATTCGCGATGAGGTCAGGACAATACTATAATTCAAATAATTATATTTCTACTTTAGACATCACAAACATTTAACAATTTTGCGAGCGAGTTGATGTCGCGGTACCGCTCTAGATTAACTGAGACTTTCACGGTTTACCTCATTCCCCCCCACCCCGCCCCAAAAAAAGTGCCGAGATTTAACCTCGGTCAGGCCACGACCTCATCCTCAAAATTCCTTTCCATTTACCTGTCACCCTCGTATCGATGCGACCAGCAGAATGGCTAAACAAAATCCAGGAAGCTGATTGGATCCATAACATAAACTCGATTTCGGGAGATTTGATTCGGATTTAAAATCGGTTCACTGCCGCTTCCTTCCAATTCCATTCAAATTAATTATTCACTAATTATCCTATCTAAGCTACGCCATCTGAGGTGAATACATTATTGCTACATAAACAATATATAAATAAAGTTGTACCTGTGTTCAGCACCAGTTGGAAGTGAGTAGTTAGCTCCGCGCCCCGGCTGCTTCAACTCCGAGGAAATAGGCACCGGTACTTACTAGATAAGAGACCGGTTGTGCCCCCAAACCGGTTTGGACGAAGTGGATAGGAGACAAATCTTGACCCTACCGGGACTCAAACTCCGACATTTCGGCCATCCAGCCTGTAGCCAGCAGCTACACTGACTGCGCTATCCCGGCTCCCAATAAAATGACAGTACACAAGACAAATGCTGTGTACTGATTTGTGAAACGTACTATAGTGCATGATTGAAGTTATCAGCAGATCGGAGTACAATCGGCATACCACCCCCTTATATTTTTTGTTGTTACCCCTTTGTTGTCGTAATTTTTTTTTGTTTTGGTGTCGGGGGTCCCACCTCATGATTACATCTCTCTTCTCACAACCAGACACGTTATTGGTCCAGACGTGCCAGGTTTACTGCCGAACAAAAACGCCGCATCTGCTGCGAAAGTGCATAGAGCTACTTCGTGTTGTGTCTAGAATACACAAGAAACTGTCACAGCGGTTATCTGAACATGGGACCCGGGTCTTCCTGCTGGTCAGTTAGTCACTTCATGCACAATTCCTCAACTTCCTCCAATCCGGCACAACAAACTATGCACTACTTTTTTTTCCTTGGCACTACAGCCCCAGTGGGCCTAGGCCTACCTCCATGAACTTCTCCGTTCACTTCGGTTTTTCTAGATCTTACACATACGGTAGGACTCCTTGGGCGGGTGATCAGCTCGTCACAAGGCCTCTACCTGTACACAAACACAGAAAAAAGCACACCAACATCCATGCCATGAGTGGGATCCGAACTCACGATCCCGGCTTTCCGAGGGAGCGAAGACAGTGCATGCCTTAGACCGCTGGGCTACCGTGACCGGCCATGCACTACTTTACGGCACACCAAATCGTGTTGACCTATTACTATATGTGTCTGTCTGTGCGTGTCAGTCGGTATAGCGACTAGGCTACCGGCTGGACGACCGAGGAATCGGGGTTCTATTACCGGTAGGACAACAATTTAATCTCTTCTCCACAGCGTCTAGACGGGCTCTGTTGCCCAGCCAGCCAATCCGACCGATACCGGTTGCTCCTTCCCTGGAGCAAAGCGGCAGAAAAATGAAGCTGACCACTCACGTCCATCCAGTACCGGGATCAAGAGTAGTGGAGCAATATCTCTACTCCTCCAAACGTCTTCATGACTTGGTGCTTAATTAATTAAGCCCATGGACAATTCTTGGTTTGTCTGGTTTCTGGGTTACTTCACTACGCTGTCAGCATCTCAGATGGTACTGTAGCTTCGAATGATACGATGATCGGTGAACAATAATTTTGGAAATACAGAGTGATTCTAAATCATTGTCGGGGTTTCCGTGGCCTATAATTTTCAAATCGGAAACAACAGGATGAAATTGCTTACGGAATGTGAAAGTGTAACTCAAAAAGTGTTTTACTTACCAAACAAACTCTCCTGTTTACACTTACATATTCCATAAGCAGTTTCATTTCATTTTTCTGGGATGAAAATTATAGGACCAGGAAACTCCGACAATAATTTAGAATCACATCTGATGGCCTGGTCAAGGTACTATCCTGGCATTTGCTAGGATATCTGAACCCAAAACCTTCAGAATGCTAATCAGGAGTGGTGGCACTCGACCGACAGATTCGGCATGTGTTCTTGATAAAGCACAGTAGCATTTATGTTTGCGAGATGCAACACGCAAGGATCTTCACAGATGATAGCTAATAGTTAACGTTCGTGTCGCCGCTGCTAGTTGCTCCTACTTCAGTATCATGCAGTAATTATACATCAGAGTTCATCTGATAATGAATGTCATATCCATATTCGCTACGAGAGAGTTATAACGAGCTTCTGAATGAACTGCTTAGACAGTTCAACCATTCATTAACTTGATGCGACGACTATGATTCAAACGAATATAAAGATCATGAAAAATTATGAATAATGATAATAGCATTGGCTTAGAAAAAATCATAAAAAAACTCTGCTTAGATTTTTACAAAACCTAGATTATATGTTCTTTTGTAGGACTTTTCTTGAAATAATTTTATAGGGGCAATGAAACTTTATTTCACACATCTTTAACCTCTTGACCAAGCAGACTGATGTTGAAGCAAAGTTCTAGCCTTTTATCTGGGAGCTGATTGGTTAGAATCTCAGCAAACGGTACAATGGCTAGTTTGATGGTGGATTTTCGTACTTTCCTCAGTCCCTCCAGGGAAGTGCAGGAATAGAATCCCGATCAGGATTGTACCGCTTCCCTCATCCGCAATTTTACGATCTAGATCTCGCCGAATGCTTCCGAGACTAACATTTTAAGCCTGGATTTCATATAAATATTCATTCCCTGCCTCAAAGAAAACACACTGCGCCTCCCTTGAAAAGACCAACTGTTTAAATCTATTCAATAAAATAATCACCGTTTATTTTTATACTAAATACGCAAGCTGCAAAATGCAGTTTTTGAATACTAAAGAAGGGAGTGTATATGGTAAATGTTGCGCCCAGGTTGCCACCCTTCCCCCACTTAACAGCTTTATGTAGGGCTGACACCTTAAAGCAAAACAAACACCATTTAATGTATATCTACAGTACGGTTAGCTCATGATGCTTAGTGTATGAAACTTACCACCAACGACTGCTCTCAGATCAGCACGCAGCAGCAATGTTGGTGCAGACCCAGAGAATCTTCCGAATGGAGAGTGTGTCCTGCAGAACAAAATGTCACAAGTCCTTCGGATCACAGGGTGATCGTGAAGCGTGAATAGGAAGGGCCAGCTGATGCAGCAGTTACATGGACAGGCCGAGGAAAGCCGAACTCAGTTTCCGTCAGGCTAGACTGAGTTAGTCTGGCTCCTTTGGTTTTATTGCTAGTGGGTTGGGACTGAGTCCCTTGTACTGCGGCCACTCCAGCCCCAGATGATAGGTGAGGGTGATTGTGGAGCAGTTGGTCCATGCCTTGTCTACCTTTTGGCCGCACCATAGCTCAAACGGTTAGTCGCTGGCTTCCCACCGCAGCGGCCCAGGTTCGATCCCGGGTCTGGTCAAGTGGGATTTGTGGTGGACAAAGTGGCAGGTTTTCTCCGAGTACTTCGGTTTCCCCTGCCAATCTTTATTCCACCAACTGCTCCACAATCACCCTCACCTATCATCTGGGGCTGGTACAATAGGCCAGAAGTGGCCGCAGTGCAAGGGACTTAGTCCCACCCCACTAGTATTAAAAAAAAGTTTAAACTATGGCGCGGCCCTTTCTGGCTCCTTACATTACACTGCGTACATTCATAACTTCCATCGTTGACAAAGCATTAATTATACACCATAAAGGGTAAAAAAATCATATGAACTATACAAAGTATGGATAAATCTTTCAGATGAAATGTATAGGTATTAAGGAAAATCCGGGACAGCTGAATCGGTACAGCGACGGGCTATAAGATGCATGGTTAGGGTTCGATTCCCTGCAGATGAAAGAGATTTTCCTCCACGCCACAGTATCCCGACCGGCCCGGGGCCCATCGAATTTACTATACAATGAGTACCAGGGGCTCTTGCCCATGGAATATAGCAGCCGGTTTGTGAAGTTGACCACTCACTTCCATCTAGTGCACAGTTTAAAAATTATGCAGCTATACCTCCACTCCCTCATGCACCTTCATGGGGTGGCAATTAATTAAGCACAGAGACAATTTTCCTTTTTTTTTTCTTGGCACTACAGCCCCAGTGTGAACTTCTCCGTTTCACTTCGGTTTACTAGCTCTTAGACATTAGGGTGGACTCCTTGGGCGAGTGATCAGCTCGTCGCAAGGCCTCTAACCGTACAGAAACACAGAGAAACGCACACACATACACACAAACACTGAACGTCCATGCCCTGAGTCAGATTCGAACCCACGATCCCGGTTTCCGAGCGAGCGAAGACAGTGCATGCCTTAGACCGATGGGCTACCGTGATCGGTTAATTTTCCTTTACCTTACCCAATTTTGTACAATGAGCATGTTAACCCTTCAAAGCGCAGTGTACTCCTATGAACCACCTACTTTAACACAGTAAACCTCTACATTATGCCCCCACAGAGTGTACTCGTATATGTGTTTCCTATGGTTATGAGAACCATACGAAACACATATACGAGTACAGCACTAACCGGCTGCTCTACGTAGCGGACACGTGATGTATTTTCTGTGAGGTACGAATTGAATTTTTATATATTAAAGATGCACAGAGCCCATAGTTGCCTGGACGCCGTGACAGCGTGGATATACCCGTGATGAAACTACGGGGCTACAAACGCAGCGCCTACACAGAAAGACCGACCTCTCCCTCGTCTAAAAAGAGGCCTCATTTCGAAACTTGTACCCGTCTAGGAGAGAATAAGGACTTCTGTCATGGATCTCTAGGACACTGAAGCAAGGAATGACTGTGCTGGAGAAGGCCAGCAGCATTTTATCCAACAGAGAGATCGAGCTTTAAAGGGTTAGACGAATTTTATAACTTCATTTTAATGCAAAAATGGGAATTATCGGGAACCGATAGGGACTAAAATAAATTCGTCTCTTTGTGTTTAATTTAACGTTACTGCACCAAATGTCTTTGAAAGAGATTAAGTGACTCTTGATGCGAATCCTGCGGGCGGTCAGTTACATGTCCCCCTTACGCGTTCACTTTATACTCTTTATGGACAATAAAATACTCCTCTATAACCATCGCAGAGAAATTCAAATAATTATTACGTTCCTCTTCAGTCAGAGCAGTGGAACCAGAGAAAATGACAACGATTCATAACAGCGAATGAACTTCGTTATATTGCAGATGGTCATGGTTCTAACGGGGCTTACAATTTAATTATTCTTGGGAAGAAACATACAAGCCAACCATTTGACTGAAGATGTCCAGCACCAAAAAATTACCGAGACTATTCGTATAAATTCGTGCTACTGCTGACAGAGCAAATTAACAGTTTGCATTATGAATTTATGTTTCTCGGAACTGGAGGTTACTTCATGCCAACGAGACACTCCGGCCACCATCTGAGAGGCTCGTCACTGTTGCTTCAGCTTTGCGTCTCACAAAATGAAACGAAATTATGAAACCAGAAATTTCACTACCCTGTTCACGAAATCCCGCAACTCTTCCCTACCCCAAACCTTATGAATTTTATTATCTTCCTCCAATCTATTGCTGTATCTCCCAAGTGGTGTGTTTACTTCAGACTTCCCAACGAAAGCCTTGTATTCATTTCTCGGCGTCATCACTCCCACCACAAATTATGAAGATGTCTCGGTTCTCCCAGTCCCCACCCCTGTCTAGGCTACGGAGATGTCGGGCGACCAGTCCGAGGTCATGCGCGAGTGAATACGCCCCTGAAGATGTCAGAGCAGGGGGTGGCACATATCAAGGTATGGGTACGTAATTAGATCGGGCAGCCTCGATAACACCTTCTGAGGGCGGACACACCTCTTGTTTCTGAAGAAGTGCTCAAGTGTGCTCAAGTTGTTCAGCGAGGCCATGAAGTCATAATGTTGCATGTAACTTAGCGAATATACAAAGCCAAGGAATATAACAGACGTGGAATAAGAATGCGATGGTTTACTTCAGCTTGTGTTCTTTGTGGTTTTGGTATCCCGTTCGTTTTAATACTCATTAAATGTGGGATTCTATTTTCAGCCTTATCGACTCACTAGAAAGAGCCGAAATAACTCAGTCAATAAAGCGAAGGGTTGGACGGCAGGGGTTTGATTTCCTGTAGGGGAAAAGATTTTCCTCTACTCCATAGGGTCCAGACTGGCTCTGGGACGCACCCAACCTCCTGTCCAATGTGTAACGCGAGCTTATTCACCGGGGGTAAAGCGGTCGGGGCGTGAAGCTGACCGCTAAACTCCAACTAGTGCCGAGGTCAAGAAAACGTGGATCTCTGCAACCACTTCCCATACGCATTCATGGCGTAATGCTTAATTAGTTAAGCAGAGGGACAGCTTTAGCTTTACAGTAAGACTTACCAGAGAGAGTATTGGACACGATATGTATGCTTAGAGTCTGTCTGCAACTTTCTTCGGGTTCTTCTTCCACTCCGAGAAACTTCTAGCGAGTCATGCGGCAGGTACCTTTATGATCCAACCATAAACGCATGTGGGTCTTCATGTACATAGCCCGAAATTTTGTGCGTTTTTAATAAAATCTTAATGTCCCAGTAAATATTTAGTAAAAATCCCGATCGGTAGAGTAAAGTTGTCCTTGTTCTTAACTCATTAAGCACTACACCATGAAGACGTAAGGGGGAGTGGATGTATAGATCCACATTTTCTTGACCTCGGCACTAGCTTGAGGTGAGTGGTCAGCTTCACGTCTCGGCCACTTTATCACCAGGGAAAGAGCCCCCGGTACCCATTGGATATGAGGTTGGGTGAACACCAGAACCGGTCTGGACGATTTGGGAAAATTCTTGACGCTACCGGCACTCGAACTCTGACCCCTCAATCGTCAAGCCCGTAGCCAGTCGCTATACCGACTACGCTATCCCAGCTCCTTCCTTCATACCTTTACTACCATAAATTAAAACGGCAGCTCATGAAGTTATATCTAATCCTAAGAATTCTTAAATTTCAATTCTCACCAACAGATGTTCTTCAAACAAATTTCACAAAACACAGAACAGCCTTTCGCTACTTAGACACTTATCTGTACTGCAGATGCATTTCCTACGTTTGTTTACCTTTCTTATCGAAACTGGCAGCAACAGTTCAGCCACTATTCCTAGGCCCACAGGTAAAATTGGCACATAAATTGCCGGCACTGGATATGTTAAAGAGAAATTATGTCTGACTTCGGCTTTCGTGAACGTTTCGGCCACAGTTTCATTTTCCATCTTCACGGTTAGTGGACGAATTGGAAGTGGTTGAGTAACAATGGGGATTTAAAACTTTCTTGAGGCTTGGTGGTCCTGAGGAGAGGTTATGAAATAATCTAAAGGCTCAAACTCTGAAGATGGCAATAGCAATATTTGCCGAAACGTCTAAAACCCAGCATTTTACGCGACGTATTCCCTAAAACCGAAATCACTCCAGACGTGAATTGACGACAGAACCTGATCTGGACAACGGCCTCTTCTGATGCGAGGCTTTCCTGTACACATAATGTGAGGTAAGATCCTTGGATGCAAGATGAAGCCCTCGAAAGCTTAACTCGGAAATCCATCAATACCCAGAGGATTCACTAAGCAAGGACAGATCCTGCTCATGACCTATGACCCCGCGAGCCATAACTAACGGGGCTGTGTGGACTGTCTTGCTTAATCCTCCGTCTAATTGGCATTTTCTCTGTGACAACATGGTGACCTCGATGGGGCTACATTGTAACATTGTAGGGACACTGAGGAAGTGTAAACAGCAAATTATCTCGTAGTAATGACGCATATCATCACCCTTTAAGCTGTTATCAGAGTTCATGCCCTGTTGTCAGTGCTCCAAAGCCACGCGGTAGGTCCGACACTCGCCAATGCATTTCCACGATACCAACGTGTCCGCAGCTTTCCCGACTGGACACTCCTGCTCAGGAGTTCATTAACTGCACTGTACCAACTGAAGAGGTCTACTCGGGCGAGACTATCGTTATTTGTCGTGAATTAAATGATCCCCTTGCCGTTACGGCGTTGCGCGTCCTCAGGTTGCGGATGGAGGAGACGGCCTCCAGATATGGAGCGCAGCTGCGAGTAAAAAGTAAAGATATCCCTGCAAAAGGCCAAAGAGGCCCGTAGGATTGTGAGACGTCGAGGCTCCCACATTTTCTAGACAATTGACTCACAGATGGCGGTAAGGTTGTCAGCCCTATGCGCTGGCTGCCCTTTACTCCCCAAGAATATTCCTGGTACTCATTTCTGTTAGTGGCTGAGTCGACCCCAGGGCCATAGTGCGGCTGGAAGGATTAGGTCAACTGAGAAATTGATTACCTGAGAGAATAAAAGCTTCTAAAAGAGGGATGTGCCCCATGGAGATAATCGCAAATTAGAAAGGACTGAGGACATGTTTTAAGGAATATGTCCTTGTAGGCTGAAGCTACTGTATCGTCAGTTTATTTCTTTAAACATTCGCGTAAACTGACTCTGAACATTACACGAAATATCGTTGTATGTTCCAGCAGGAGCAGTTGAATTTCTGTCTGGCCAACTGCTATCAGAACTGACGTTTTCCGCGGTATTTCTCGGTCTCTTTATGCACGTCTCTCCAAACAACCGCGACAGCGTCCTTCCCGCCCAATAGTACTTGCTCTTAAACAGGCTCAGGGATCGTCTGTCCCCGTCATCAGGGTCAGGGATCATCTGTCCCCATCATTAGGACATAATGTCGAAGTTTCAGGGACCGTCTATCCCCATCACAAGTCTCAGGGATCGTCTGTCCCGTAATCAAGGTCATGGGTCATCCCTGTACTCATTATGGCATACTTTCGAAGTTTCAGGGACAGTCTATCCCCATCATCAGGCTCAGGGATCGTCTGTCCCCGTCATCAGAGTCAGGGATCATCTCTGTGCTCATCATTTGGACATAATGTCGAAGTTTCGGGGACCGTATATCCCCATCATCAGGTTCAGGGATCGTCTGTCCCCGTCACCATGGTCAGGAATCATCATCTCTGTACCCACCATGAGGACATGATGCCGTCACTACAATGTGACTGATGATTAATTCTGTTGATGGGGACAGAAATGTCGTTGAAACGTTGGTATTTCTAACCAGCTGACACGGCAGTTGGCGCGAGATTTCATTAATATCGTTCTGGAAGAACCTGCTGCGCCCGTCTGCAGAACAGAAAAGTGACCACGAAGATGGAATGCAACGTGTTCTTCCGAAATGTTGGTACCCATCTATCAAATTACACGGCGTCACACCCCATAAGGCAACAATCTTCAAGAAATACGAATGTATCTGTGTTCTTATCGCCTTCTACTTCACTTCGTCGTCAGTCTTCAATTTTTCTACTTCTAATTCCTTTCCTTTTCCCTCTTCTTCTGTTACTTTATCGTCTTTAACATCCCTCATTCTCAAATTTTATTCATATTTCCCTTCATCTTCCACCCTCATTTCTTCTTATTTTACATTACCCCCTTTCTTCTTCTTCTCCTCCTCCTCCTCCTCTTTGCCATTTCCTACCTCTTATACTTCTTTCTTATTCTGTGCCAACTTAATTCTCTTTTCCTCCTCTTTATCAGCCTATCTTTTCTTCTTCCGCCCCTTTTCCTTCAGTACGACAGCTGTAAAGAACACTATTTTCTGGGATACGACGCCGTGTAGGTTACCGGCAAGCACTGTTTGCGGCTTACTTCATTCTGGCCGTGGGGCTTATTCTTCAATCCTGAAGATGGAGGCAGTACGTTCTTCCGAAATATCGGTGTGCTTCTACCGGACTACATGACGTCACGTCAGTCCCCTCTGCGAGACGCTGAAATCATGCCTGACAAGTGTACTTGGGCCACTCTTTCTCTGTACATTACGACTTCATTCATTACAATTAGACTGCAGGCTTCCGTGGAACTCCTCACTGAAATTCCTGAAATTCCCAGGTACTGTCGTCTCTTTTATTTAGCCCTTTGTCTGTCATTCAGTGGGAGAACACAAGGGCGTGGCAGGGGTCAATTTGTTATTCCTCTTGACAAGTATTTCTTGTCTACAGAAAGACGAGCAGTCTCCTTAAACAAAATTCCCTGCTCTACCTTAGCCAAGCTCCTGGGACACACGCGAGAGGTAACACAATTGAGCCCGTATCAACGCGACAAACACGACAAGATCTCATTCTGAATCACGAGAGTACACTTTGTTTAAAATCACTGGACAAATTGTATATTTTAACACCCAACTAATTTCACTGTGACTCAAGCACGGCGGCGGGCGAATTATGGTTTAAGTAGAAGAGAAAGGGAGGCAGGGCGTTAGATTTTCGGGTGGAACTGATCGTCACGCATTCTAGTGATAACAGAGTAACAACTGACTGGCAATGCTCTTCACGCAAGCAACCTTGCAAACATGGCACTAAAGCCACTTGTTGTCCTGTTTGAATTCTAAAACAACTACCTAAACTAACAAAAGTCGCGGTTGAAGGCTCAGCATTCCCGCTTTTTTTTTTCCACAAGGGGTCTATTTCGAAGTTTTTCTTGAAAATTGACTAATTCTGTCTCAGATTAGTCACAGCTTTTCTCCGGCTCTCTTAAAAACACGGAATTGATATGATAAAAAGACAATGGGCGTCTTCTTTCATATGCTTGATCTGTCTATGGCTCTGCGGTCCTTTGTTGGACATTAATCCATAGTCAGTCGATAAGACTCCTTGGACGGGGGATAAGCCCGTCGCAAGGCCGCTACCTACACACACAGCAACATAAACACAGAATAGAGGCACACAGACATCCACGCCTTGAGTGACTCACGATCCCATGAAGGCCGCGCCATAGCTCAAGCGGTTAGTCGCTGCCTTCCCACCGCGGCGGCCCGGGTTCAAACCTGGGTCTGGTCAAGTGGGATTTGTGGTGGACAAAGTGGCGCTGGAGTAGGTTTTCTCCGAGTAATTCGGTTTCCCCTGCCAATCTTCATTCCACCAAATTCTCCATCATCATAATAACCCGGGGCATGCTACAATAGGCCAATCAGTGGCCACCGTGCTGAGAGGACCCAGTTGGACTCCACCCCCCAGTAAGTGAAATTAAAAAAGAAACTCAAGATTCCAGCGTTCGAGCGACCGAAGACAGTTCATGACTTAGAGCGCGCGGCCACTGTGATCGGCTTCCACGTAGTTTACAGTTCACAGACCCATAAAGTATGGAGTTTCTTAGTTTGCAACATCATGTAGTGTTGAAACGATATTTAGTGTTTCGAAGGAGAATACTGCCTCCTTCTAAACATCTGTAATGTCTTCTTGTAAAACACAACTCAAAGGACCCAACATATACATACGGCTAAATTTACTTAGATATACCAGACGACTAATTCAATAGCAGCCGGTCACGGTAGCCGAGCGGTCTGAGGCATGAACCGTCTTCGCTCGCTCGGAAACCGGGACTGTGGGTTCGAATCCCACTAAAGACATGGATGTTTGGTGTGTGTATGCTTTCATTCTGTGTTTAGGTAGAGGCCTTGCGACCAGGAATCCTGCCGTCTGTAAAATGATCAGTGAAACTGCGAAATCAGCCCTATGCTCCACAGTGGGAGCGGAAGGAAAGAAAATTATTAGCAACTGAAGACCGGAAGTTTCGAAACTACTAATACCAAAGAGAGCACAGAACGCTGCTTTAGTCAGTACTATACCCTTCACATCCTCACGATATAATTTCCTCAAAATTCAAGTGAGTATCATCTTTCATTCTCCGCCTTCAAAAATGAAGGTTTCCAAATATCTGTGTATATTTATTGTTTCTCCAGCTCAGCCCTCGAAGCGAGGTGTATAAATTATGAAACTGTTTGATACTTAATATTCTGTTGCTCCCACGTCATCCCTCTTGAATGTACAATTAAGGAATTCTTTCGTGAATGATCCGAGCATATGATATACAAGATTTAATTATGCGTCCCTTGTGCTTGAAGTGAGTAAACAACAGAAAGACGTGTTTGTCTGTCCGTTTGTACGTTAGCTCTCGAACTGCTTAACGAAATCGTACGGAAGCTGAGAAGCCGACACTGGTTTCCTGACCCGTGGTCAGCGCGAACAATAGTAGCCACAAGGTGACCGCAATCAGACGCTGGGGGAATACAAACGGCGTGACATTTCTCTGGGTGGGGACGTAAACACAAATTAGTTCATACGACTCCATTATTTAAATGAGAACATTCCAGAAAGTGTTTTATTTCGCCTGACTTCTGCACTGTACTTGGTATTGTCGGCAGGGGTCCTGGAAACTAGAGTTATGGGGCTGTCAAAATTATGCCCTTGTCAAAATGTTTATGTAGCCACTAAAGGGTAAGAAAACTGCGCTGGTATAACCAAGTAATTCGCAGCGGGGTTTATGTCAATGAGTAAGGTTTCAGGTGGTAGGTACATGGGTTGCACAATTCACATGCACGTGATATAGTGGCGACATCTATTGAGCAAAGTGTGCACTGCTATCAGCATGTACACCACTGAGTGTCTGTCGTCGTTTCCTGATGTTTAATTAACTGACAACATGCAGCAAATTCCTTCTTGGGAAACTAACAGTCGCATAGCTAGTCAAGATACGGGCATTTCTCGCCTTCTATGAAAGACGAAAATTCACTATCGTGTTCACATGCAGCCGCTGTCATCACCATTAGCCATCTTAATCCAGTCCACACACTTAAGTTCCATTTTAATAGGGCTTGTCACTCTCCCATCTAGGTCTAGGCCTCCGAAGTGGTCTTTCCCCTTCAAATTTCGACGAAAGTTGCATCATCTACACAACGTTCCGTTTTTTTTCTTCCGAATTTATCATTATTCCCAACTCATAAATTCCTACGGACTATATTTGGGATTGTACAGCAGTGTTTCCCAAACTGGGGGCCGTGAAGCTCCATTCCGGAGAGAGCCGAAAACTGGACCTCTATCAAATATGTTAAATTAATACTTTCACTTGTATGTGGGTGACTATAGACGGGGTTTGGATTGGTGAACGGATTTATTGACCACTTATACACACGACTCCGAACTACAAGCAATTACAATGCTATCGCTGATTTACACTTTACAAATCACTATAGCACACGCTATGCCTCAGTCTTTTATAGTCTTCCCTAGTCGTTGCTTGGTAACAGCTCTCAACAATGGAGATTCTTCAGCTTCTGTGCTCACGCTGTTGCTCGCTGGCTAATACTACTCACAACTGAACTCACCCTGGTTACAACATCTCTGCACGGACCATATAGAAAACACACCATTTCCAACAGAAACTCTATTGTTGCGTGCGTATTCATTGCAGCGGGAAAGTATTTACCGAGCCGTTGCCAAGAAACATCCGTTGTTTACACAGTCACGGCTTAGCAACGGGTCTATAGTCGCAATATTAATCAAAAAAGGTCATATTAAATTACACAAATGCATTTTAAGCTGAAATGTACTTCATCAATACGAGTGTTTCCAGTTAATAAGTCCTAATCAATATTTCAAATTGCTGAATCACTTTTCCAATTATTTTTGTACTTCCGGGGGAAGAACTTCAAACGTTTCTCTTCATTTGAAAGGCTAGAGGAGCGTTTCTTAAGTGCCGTTATCCTAGCAGACGCACTTCAAGAGGACGAGGACATGGTTTCCCGAAAAGGCACCATATTCTCACGGAGTTGCACAGAAACCGGCGTCTAATATCCACATTCCTTAAGAACAGAGCCACAGACTTAGGGGCTAGTAGAGTTCTGGAGAAAGAAACAATAAAAGGCGAATTATCCCTCTCACTGAGTAGCCGATGCCACTCCTACATGATTCACGGGGATTCTGCTACATTACTAAGCCCGACGTCACATTTTTAATAAGGGGGGCTCCACCGTGAGGTATTTCCAACAGTTGCATCTTCATCTAAGCGTTCTAGTCACGTACCGATAGTAAATTTGTCAACTGCAGCCAGATTTTAAAAAAATTTCTAAATAATTCAACACTGGTTTGACACCCCCAGCTTAATTCTAATCCCAGGTACATATGTACTGAAGATATTGTTTATTACTGTGTATCGTTAGCCACAACTTTATGGGGAGAAACTAACAGAAACCCCATAATGAGCAGATCCTGCAGGCAAGGATATGAATTATAGTGGTCTTCACTCTCAGTGTTGCCAACTGTTAACATTTAACACAGAGGAACACTTCCACATTCCTAACAAACCCATGGCGTAGTCGGTCTCAAGATGTTAAAATTCGTTCAACTAGTTAAGAAATTCCCGTCTTTTATGGAACCGGAAGATTCATTACTGTATTCACAAAATCCCATCACTGAACCTTACGCACAATCAGCTGATTTCAGTCCACGCCGTAACACAAATATTTCTTAGATTAATTTTAATATTATCCTTTTATCTATACCTACATCTTCCAAGTGCTATCTTTCCTTCAGAACCATTTAATAAAACTGTGTAAGCACTTCTTATCTCTACCAAATATTTGTCAGAAATTTTATCGCTGTAAAAATACATTCAGCGCTCCAAGAATGACACAGCAGGTATGTACACGCACAAGATATCTGAACGGTGCAAAATGTTTGCCACACTCGGCTTTATACAAGAAAGTTGCAAATTGTTATGCACATTGCATAAGTGCAATAAGTGTCGTCAAGAATAGCGATTACGAGAACTGTCCACAGAAAGCATCTATCTTGGCACTTTTCTACGCTTCCATAAGGATGAAGAAAGGCGTTCCCTTGTTCTCATCGTATTGTTACGTGACTATTAGACGGGGTTTTTGGATTGGATGACTGGAATTATTGACACCTTATACGCAGTACTCGGAACTACAGGCAATATAGCGATATTGCTGATCTACACACTTTGCAGTTCACTGTTACACACGCATTAGGGTTCTCAGTCTTTAGTAGCCGTATCCTGGCAACGGATTTATAACAGTCTGTCACTTAAAATCATACATTGAATCTATTTTTGTACCGCTCAATTCCTTTCTTGTCATTTCTTTCCACTCACCTTCGACTGCCGACTCCGGAACGCGAATCAAATTCTTGACATCAACTAACTCAAATGAATTCGTCTTCAACTGAGCTCTCTCAACTCCTGACCATAACTGACTCTTCTCAATTAAACCTTTCTTTATAAACACCTTGCACGGACAACGCAGACGCCATCTCACACAGAACTAGGCAAAGTTGAAGACTCCTGTCTTCTGGGATTTGACACCGTGCAATCTGGTAGATAAAGCCGTTTCGAAGGAACGTGCGCCCTCCATGGATGTAGCAAGTTCTTCCGAAATGTTTGAACATCTATCAGGCTACACGGCGTCACATCCCAGAAGACAGTAAACTTCACGTTCAATGCCAAGAGAACATGAGTCTCATGTAAGGCAAAGTTGTCTCTTTGCTTAATTAAGCTCCACGCCATGGGGGAGACGACGTACATGCATTCCTGACCTCGCGGACAGAGGATCTCAGTGTTCAACTTATCGCCTCAGTTTCTTTATTCCAGGGGAAAGATTCCCCGTTACTCAAGAATAGGAGGTTCAGTGTATCTCACTGTTAGGCTTGACGTCAGCACAAGAAGGGAATTTCTTCATTAGCTGAATAAGAATAAACTTCGAGAGGAATACCCAAAGCCATGGGGCTTGCTTCGTTAATTTAACGAACTCTGTGTGCCGTGAGACACAGCTCGTTAATACCTGACTAGAGAGGATATTTATATTCGGTTAGGAGCGCTACCTTGTGGGCGGTGAAGATGCTGTGGCGTATAGACCCGTTTCTAGGCCGCGACCGCGAAACAAACAACAAAACATTTGCTGCTAGGCAAGACTATAATAAGCAAAAATAGACGACCACTACTAGGGAACGGCTCGGTAAACGCGATCCCGCGGAAACGGATATCTATGCAACAATAAAGGAATTTTTGGAAACGGTGTTTTCTACGTGGTGCGTGCCAAGGGTTTATACAACGAGGACAGCATTCTGAAGCTGAGGTACTCGTGTGGAGGCGGGGTCTAATACCTCCACCGTGACCCTGTGAGTCGTAGGAGGCGAAGAAAATGGAAGTCTCAAATCTGAGACAGTAAAATATGGTCTCGAGTCCCAAGGGACTCGGACTAGAGAAAGACTGCGCTGGCAAGGACCAGCGGCATATACAATAGAAAGACCTGTCCTCTCGTCAGAGAGGGCGCCCCACAAAAACTGTCAAACAGAAATAAATATCTGGTCATGAGCCCCAGGCTCGATACCAAGACTTACTGACTGACTGACCGTCAGTCGCAATGTGACTTTGACATTGAAGCTCAGGGAATATTCCCGTGTGGAGGTGGGGTCGAATACTTCCATCTTAGCCCTGCGAGTCGTAGGAAGCGACGAAAAGGGAACCCATAGCCTTGGGGTATAACCGGGCCACCCTTTTCCTGGGGAATATAAATAAGGGGACTTGACCCTTCAGGTTGGGGGAGTGTTGGACCTGAGAATGACTGCGCTGGCGAGGACCAGCAGCAATTGTAAACGATAGACCCATCCTCTCGTCAGAGAGTACGTTACATATGGACTATAACCGCAAGTGTTTAGTTGAGAAAAAAATTACTGGTCGTGAGTCTCAAGGGGCTTATCACCAAGAAGAACTGAGTGGTGGCAAACGGCCAGTCGTAAATTAACTCTAACTCTTACAGACTCTGGAAGATCAGTTGTCAGTTGAAAGTCAGCCTGTGACGAGAAGGCTAGGAAGTTGGTGTGAAATAGCCACCAGCCTGGCAGTTAGTTGTAACAGAGCCAGTTGGAAGGGAGCTACCATTCAGATAGGGCTTGAGCAAGGAAGCATAGGAACAGCCGTTGTTAGAAGCCGTTACTAGGAAACGTCTAGTGAAGACACTGCATGCTGGTAATACTTAGCGAGTGTTAGTGATCTGTAAAGTGTAGAGATCAGTGATGACGCTATAATTAAGTGTGATTAAGTGTTTTGCGTTAAAGTGGTTAAGAAATCCAATTTTCATTCCAAAAGTCCGTCGAGAGTGCCACTCAGACACATGACAATATTTTCTCCATCTTCAGGGTCAGAGAGTAAGTCTAGAAGGGAACCAGCGGAAGTAGGTGGCAAGTTGAGAGGCTTCTTGCTGGTTTCTTGCTTGGGATACTCTTCCACCATGAAGATGGAGAGTATATGTTCCTCCGAATCGTCAGGCCATGCACAGCGTTACAACCCAGAAGACGTGAGAGGACCTCATCCGATAAAATTTATATTCCTCCGGAAGCAGAGCCCAATCGCCCCGACGGGTTGCAGTATAAGGCTTCTTCACTTTGCGTTTCATTTTGAATTAATTCTGGGTGCAGTAGTATGCGTCCTGACCCAATTATGGCTCCCCAATGTCTGCACCCAGGAACAGAGACGGTGTGGGGTCGACGCCCCACAAATTGTCGCTAAACGAAACGTAGTTGCTACATGAGTATGTACTTAGTTGTGACCTCACACTTAAATTGCGCCATATTTGTCCAAGGGGACCGACGGATGATGACTAAACACCGCAAACTGTATCGCACTTCATGTGGGACCGAGCTGTTGGCGCTGAAGTAACCTTCTTCATTCTTATTCGGGAGGTACTCACTTCGAATCTCTGCCTAGTCGCCGTCGATTCTGACGGAGGTCCTTCGTTTTTCCTCAGTCCTTCCAGGAACATGTAGGGATATATGTATGTGTGTAAGGGGTGCCCATAAAAACCGGCCAACGCACTGCGACCTTCAATGATCTATTGTGCATAAATTGTAGGAATAATATTTCAATTAGGCCACAACTGCTTCTTTCCAAATCGTTTCTATAGCACCATTCATACGTCACCCTAACCCTCGACAGTACAGCCTAGGAACTAACAGCGTCGTAAAAGAGTCGACAAAAAGAATGACGCCGACGGAGAGCGCCCGGAGCACAGACCTTTACGGTAGACATCCATAACAAGTGCCCTGTGTTCTTTGGGCATAAATAAATTTAGAAGAAGAGATTAGGAGTGCATGCAAAATTTTATTCGGGAATTCAGAAGACTTAGGCGCACGTGGGGAATAATGTTAAAACTGACGTCAGGGAAACAGTCTGAGGATGTGGACTGGGTTTTCCTCACGAACGCTGTGAGATCTCCCGGATACGTGATAAACTGTGGAAATTATGAAGCCCCTTATCTGCCGTAACCTCGCGTTCCTTCCTCTCCCGTTATCTTCTCAATGTCCCTCGGGATATTTTCTCCGTTCAGGACAGCGGAGTCAAGTTTCATATCCACATACAGCAGATATGTTCTAGACTTAAAAAGTTAAAATCTAAAGTTTTCCCTGTGCTTAATTAACCAAGCACTACGCCATGAAGGCGCATCGGTGAGTGGATGTATAGATCCACGTATTCTTGACCTTGGCAAAAGTTGGAGGTGAGTGGTCAGCTTCACACCCCGGCTGCTTTACCCCGGAGAAAGAGCCCCCGGTACCCAATGGATAGGAGGCTGGGTGGGCCCCAGAACCTGTCTGAATGACGTGAAGAGAAGAAAAATCTTTCTACTACCGGGACTCGAACTCCGACCCCTTAGTCGCCCAGCCGGTAACCAGTTGCTATGCCGACTGAGCTATAGCGGCTCCTTCAAAATGTAATCTTATACCATGCGGTGACACAGAAATTACGTACGAGAATTGCAGGAAGTCGCTGGTGCGGCCGGCTCAATGAAGTTTATTTTCTTCCATGTTCGGAACTGCATTAATTAGCTTTCATTAAGACAGGTTACTTATTCTGCAGTAAACTGAACAGCGCCGGTCACGGTAGCCGAGCGGTCTAAGGCATGTACTGTCTTCGCTCGCTTGGAAACCGGGATCGTGGGTTCGAATTCCACTCAGGGCATGGATGTTTAGTTTGTGTGTGTGCGTTTTTCTGTGTTTGTGTACAGATAGAGGCTTGCGACGAGCTGATCACCCGCCCAAGGAGTCCTACCGAATGTCTAAGATCTAGAAAAACCGAAGTGAACGGAGAAGTTCATGGCGGTAGGCCTAGGCCCACTGGGGCTGTAGTGCCAAGGAAAAAAAACAGAACAGCTGTTGGTGGGCAAACGATCCCGGGGAGAGAGTCAATGAGAAGTTAAGACCGCCTCGTTGTGCCCAGTGCTTATGAGGTTAACAACCCATGTCCCTATATTAACCAAAAATATCCGCTCGGCCCTGAACTGGGACGCAACTAGTGTAATTAAATGCTCCAAGTTCAAGAGAATTAGGAAGTCTGGGGATCAACCTTGTACAGTCTCTAGTAAAAGTCTAAAGCCATAGCGTTGTATCCAACCCCTGTAATCCGAAGATAAAGACAAAGTTATCCCCTTACTTAATTATGTAACTAATCACTATGTTACGAAAGCATATTCGGGTTGGAGGTACAGCTCCATCACTATTTACTTAGGCACAAGATGGAGGTGAGTGGTCAGGTTTACGGCCCTGGCGCTCTGCTCCCGGGGAAAGATTGCCAGGGGAATGTGGCCAGGTGGGCCCCATAAACGGTCTGGATATTATGCAGAAAAGAAAATTTTCTTGCCTCTGCCAGGAGTCAAATCAAGGACGTCCAGTTTATAACGTCGCTATACCGACTGAGTTATCCCGGCTACTCCTATAATAGCAAGACAAGAAATAAATCCATATTTTACAGTAACACAGTGTTTAGTATTGTGGGATGTAGAACCATTGCTAGGCAACGAGCGCGAAATAAGCAATTATACAGCAGCCGTTGGTATGTAATGACTCTGCAAACTACGACCGTTGCTAGGCAATGACTGAGTAGAGATCACATGAGAACCCCAACAGACACGAACGAAACAATTGCATAGCAACAAAGCAAAAGTGTCTTTTGTGCGTTCCGTACCGATGTGGTGACTGTAATGAGCCAGTGAGAGAACTGCTGGGGTTTAGTCGTTGTGAGCTGTTGCTGTTAGAAGCTGGTAGATACGGCCCGGGACACTTCGGGAACCCAGAGCAAGGGGAACGTCCGCCGTTGGAAACCGCTACGAAGCAAGGGCAGTGAAAACGTGACTGTGGACACTAGTGTGAGTGTGTGTGTGTGTGTGTGTGTGTGTGCGTAAAACAGTGAACTGTCCGTAGTATCAAATTGTGAAATAGTAAATCCGACTACCATTTCAAACCCCCGTCCATAGTGACTCATATGTGGATATTTCTCTTTCATGTTTGGAAGATTGACGTTTCGATTCTTGACCAAGAGAATATCTTCAGTTCCTCGAAGTAAATTCTCAAGAAACATATTTAAATATGCAAAGACCACTTGTCAGTTTATCATACGTAAGTACATATATTACAGAACTAACTGACCCTATGGCCGCGCCATAGCTCAAGCGGTTAGTCGTTGGCTTCCCACTGCGGCGGCCCGGGTTCGATTCCGGGTCCCGTCAAGTGGGATTTGCGGTGGACAAAGTGGCGCTGAGGCGGGTTTTCTCCGAGTACTTCGGTTTCCCCTGTCAATCTTCATTCCACCAAAATTCTCCATCATAATCACCTGGGGCAAGTACAATAGGCCAATCAGTGGCCGCCGTGCCGAGTGGACCCAGCTGGACTCCACCCCTCACTAAGCGAAACTGACCCTATACGACCTACATAGTTAAAAAGCGTCATTATAAACTATAAAGGAAGAAATTAGCACATACATAGTCCTATAGTACGATATGAAAACCTACGCATGTAAGGCATTAAAAGCGAAATCACCGTCTTATTCGACGCTATATAATCTATGCAGTCGAGAAATCTTCGTTATATAAACCAAGAAATAATAATAATAATAATCCGTATTAAACGCATGTGACAAATATGAAATGTGCCCAAACTTTTTATTTAGTGAACCTGAAGAAACAAGGTTATCGAGATACCCAGGTGCAGACGGAAATAATATTAAAACGAATCTTATAAAAATTCGTGAAGTTCTGGACAAGATTATAATTGCATGGTATAGAGACCAGTAGCGTGCTCTTGTGAATGAGGTAATTCATCTTCGGTGCCCATAATAATGCGCAGTCCATGAAAAACTGAGCGACAATCAGCTTCTAAAGAACATCTCTGCTCCATGTCACAATCCTAATTTCTACGCTGCTTACAGTACAAACAGAACGTTAAGAACAAATAAATAAACAATAATAACAATAGAGTGCTACAAGCTGGAAGGTCGCGGGTTAGATTCTGGATGAGGTCATTAGATTTTTCATTGACCTAATCCTTCCGGCCGCAATATGGCCCTGGGGTCGACTCAGCCTTTAACAGAAATGAGTACCAGGAATCTTCCTGGGGGGTAAAGGGCGGCCGATGCTTAAGGCTGACAACCTTACCACCACCTGTGAGCCGATTGTATAGAAAATGTGGGAGCCTCGACGTCTCACAACCCTACGGGCCTCCACTTTTGTTTTTTCTACCGTTTACGTTAAGAAGAGTAGAAGCAACCGAAAGTCGTGACTACGGTTTAGTGACGCCGACGAAAACGAAGGGTTCCCATGGCTGTATTCCCCCCCCCTTCCTGCAGCACTAATTCCATTACGCACTGTGCGCTGCAGGGCCTCCACGCATCGGAAAGTTTCTATTTTCAGAAAAGAAAAAGTTCTCCCTGTCAAATTCTCTCACACCGTGCAATGTTAAAGCTGAACAATGATTTTGGTTTCTTGAAAACAGTATTGCCCTCACGGCAGTCGCGCGTTCTAGGGCAAGAAATGTGTTCACCCTCTCAAACACTGGGATCGTGGGTTCGAAACCTACCGGAGGCATGGACGTCTCTCCGCGTTCTTCCTGTCTTTGTGTTGTCCTGTGTAGGTAGCGACCTTGCGACAGAGCTGATCATACATCCAAGGAGTCCTACGGACTGCCTGTAAGATTAATTCTGACGGGAAACAGGCGAGAGGGCCTAATAATAAATGTATCAGATGCTAGCAAATAAAAAAAAACTAATAATTCTAGCAACAGCAGAAGATACTTTGTGTTTTCCCTTAGATCAGAAGATAGTATGGGGTTTCGTCCATATTCTAACAACAATCCCGTTGTAGCAACGATCCAACTGCTGTCACGGTCCCACTGTTGTCACAGTCCTACTGTTGTCACGGCCCCACTGCTGTCACGATCTCACTGCTGTCACTGTCCCAGTGTTTTCAAGGTCCCACCCTTATGGCGATCCCGCTACTGTCACGGTCTCACTGGTGGCACGGCCCCACTGCTGGCACGGTCCCACTCCTGTCACGATCCCACTGCTATGACGGTCTGACTGTTATCACGGTCCCACTCTTGTGGGGATCCCATTGTTGTCACAGTCCTACTGTTGTCACGATCCCACTCTTATGGCGATCCCACTCTTATCACAGCCCTACTGTTGTCACGGCCCCACTCCTGTCACGATCCCACTGCTATGACGGTCTGACTGTTATCACGGTCCCACTCTTGTGGGGATCCCATTGTTGTCACAGTCCTACTGTTGTCACGATCCCACTCTTATGGCGATCCCACTCTTATCACAGCCCTACTGTTGTCACGGCCCCACTCCTGTCACGATCCCACTGCTATGACGGTCTCACTGTCATCACGGTCCCACTCTTGTGGGGATCCCACTGTTGTCACAGTCCTACTGTCGTCACGGCCCCACTGCTGTCACGATCTCACTTCTGTTACTGTCCTAGTGTTTGCATGGTCCCACCCTTATGGCGATCCCGCTACTGTCACGGTCTCACTGTCATCACGGTCCCACTGTTGTCACGATTCCATTGTTGTCACAGTCCAACTGTTGTCACGGCCCCACTGCTGTCACGATCTCACTGCTGTCACGGTCCCAGTGTTTTCAAGGTCCCACCCTTGTGGTGATCCCACTGTTGCCACGGTCCCACTGCTGTCACAGTCTCACTGCTGGCACGGTCCCACTCTTGTGGCGATCCTACTGCTGCCACTGTCCCAGTGTTTTCAAGGTCCCACCCTTGTGGTGATCCAACTGTTGCCACGGTCTCACTGCTGGCACGGTCCCACAGCTGTCACGGTCCCACTGCTGTCACAGTCTCACTGCTGGCACGGTCCCACAGCTGTCACGGTCCCACTGCTGTCACAGTCTCACTGCTGGCACGGTCCCACTGTTGTCACGATCCCACTGCTATATGGTCCCAACGTCTTCCTTACAGAGGAAACAATGCGGGACTAAGTTGCCTTGGACTGGATCAGATGCATGTTTTCACGCGCCTAAAACCACCCCAGGGAAGTCCCCTACCACAATACCAAATTGGAACAAAAAGAGTCCAACCGTGTGGGAGCGTGTACCGAACAGCCACGCACTGTTTATATATAGATATATACTTTAAAAAGGAGACTTTTTTACAAGTAAACGAGCGTACGTTTTGTAGCTGCTTATATCTGTATACAAGTCACAGACTATGAATCTGCAATAGATAACATCAAGTTCAGTAGGAGATACAAAATCAGAAGGTCACAGAGTAAGAAGCATATATTATATTCTTGTTCCAGGACCATATTAGGCAGTCCTGAATCCTTATGAGTTCTGTCCCTGTTGTCTACTCCCTTCCATCTTTCTGCGCTGTCAATATCAGGGGAAAAACTCGCGACTCGTCTGCCAAGAGGCAAAAACAACAACAACGCAGTGCGATGGGTTGCAACTCTCTAAACGTCAGGTCCATATGCAACGTACGCTGTCAGCAACGGGTAACGATGTGTGTGCAATAAGAAGCTCACGCCATATGTCGGTCTAGATTTATTTACCGCACAGCTTCGGGGCTTTGAGTTCAGTTCCTGTATTTGTAAAATGCAACTTCATCACATTTCTATACATTCCATGAACTCTTTTCGCAAACTCGCTTTTCTTGTTTATTCTTTCGTGGCGTTTATTGCGCAGCAGCTATGTAAATACCGTACAGACCTACTAGAGTTTCACTAAAAAAAAATTTCCTTCGTCTATCCTCAGAGCCAACTAATCAGGTATATTGAAGAATATAAAATTTAGGTTTCTTTGTGATCTACAATTTCTATTTGAAATATTCTTCCTTATTTTGCGCGAAATGGAAGCGGGTCTTTTCTCTTCCTTTTGGTACCACTTCATCTCTACTTCAACAACCCATTCTACGTCTGCATTACACAGACATAAACATCAATAGCAGTCAAGCACCCGAAGTCTCAGTATATAAAAGAAATGGATAATGTAACAATCCTGTCGTTTGTCCCCTCTTTGTTTAATTATCTAAAAAAAATTAAGACTCGCGAATAAGTGCATTAACCGTAAAATGCGTGTCTCTTTTTCCTTTATAAAGTTCTTACAGAACACTGTTTTTTTCTCCGACAAATATTCAGCGAGTTATGCTTAAGATGCGCGCAGAAAACCACATGATTCTTTTACATGTAAAGTGTCCGTTGTTTTTGTGTTTTTATGTGGTGTTAACAGAATGTTGCAAAGTGTCTACAAATGTCAGGAGGTTGGAGAAAACTGCATAATGAGGAGCTTCATAACTTGTAATCTACGACAAATATACTTAGAATGATCAAATCAAGGAGGATGAGAGGGGCAGGGCATGTAGTTCCAAAGGGACGAAGAATAACATATTGGTGGGACAGCCAGAAGGAAAGAGACCACTAGGAATACCAAGACGTAGCGGCCTCCGTAGTCTAGGGTTAACGTTCCCACCTCATGACTCAAGGTACGCGGGTTCAAACCCGGCGGAGGTCGTGGAATTTTTAAGGGCGAAAAAAATTCAGGGAACAACTCCTCCGGGAGGACGGCACGTAAAAGATCCTCATGTCTTTAGGAGACCTCCGAGCAAAATTAGGCAAAATGTTTCCCGCCCAAGTAGTTTCCAGTGCCTCCGGTAAATGGGGAAAGTTATCGGGTACCAATGCCAGTAGAGGGCCGACCTCGCTGGCAGAAAGGGGAGATAGCGGGCACCAGTATCGGTAGGCTATGGAGACAGTAGAAATTAAAGGGGGACGTACAATAGACTATTAGTCGCGGCGCATGGGGATCCCCCTCTATACTAAATAACTGAATAATACCAAGACGTAGATGGGTTGACAATATTAAAATGTACCTTAGAGGGATAGAATGAGTTTGTGTGGACTGGATCTACCTGGCTCAGGATAGGGACCAGTGGTGGGCTTATGTGAACCCGGTAATGAAACTTCGGGTTCCATAAAATTCTGGGAAGCTCTTGAGTAGCTGCACAACTGGAGGATTCTCAGAAAGTGCTCAGCTCCATAAAGTTGGTCTACAGATGTCACTAGCCTAAAACTTCCAAACATAAAATGTCTTTAAAATCTGATGATCGGTTTTCGAGTAGTTACAGGAGGGCAGACGGAGGGTCAAATGACATACACAGACATAATCAAGCTAAAAGCGGAATTCTTGCAAATATTCCTTTCAAATGCTCCAAAAAATATGTACGCCCCAAACTGAGGTACCCTTCCCCTACTCTTATTCTCATACGAGAAGTGAAAGTACGAATTTAAATACGTGCATGATTATACTGTTCTCTTCGGAGGCGAAAATAATAAGTTGTATCATGCAATCTGCAATAGCCAACAGGTTTTGTGGTCAGCAGTGGCGCCCTGTACCTCTGATACTGTGAAGAATCTCAGAGAACTCGGGGGGGGGGGGAAACAAGAGTGGTAACGTGCGCCACTCTGATGCGTGCTACGCTTCTGAATGGGTCAGTCGTATTTTAAACTCCGCACAGACCTCTAAGTTCATTTATTGTACATCATCCTCTAACAGAAACGAGTACCAGGAATCTTCCTGGAGGTAATGGGCGGCCGGCGCGTAAGGCTGACAACTTAGCGGCCTCCGTAGTCTAGAGGTAACGTTCCCACCTCATGACTCGTAGTACGCGGGTTCAAATACCCGGCGGAGGTCGACGAATTTTTAAGGGCGGAAAAATTCAGGGAACAAGTCCTCCGGGAGGGACTTTAAGCCGTGGGTCCCGTGTCGTAGCTTTACGGCACGAAAAAGAACCTCATATCTCCAAAGGAGGTCACTGAGCCAAATTACGGACGTTTCCCGCCCAACAGCAGTCTCTAATACCTCTGGTAGATGGGGGAAGCATTATAGATACCTCTCAGCTAGTAGAGCCGGTCTCGCTGGCTGGGCGGGACTGATGGTAAGCACCAGTACCGGTAGGATATAGAGACTGGTAGAAATCATAGAGGGAAGCACAATGGACCAATACAGGTCTAAGTGCATGGGGAAACCCACCCTCTCCAATAACTAACTAAGGCTGACAACTTCACCGCCATCTATGAATCGACTGTTTAGGAAATGTGGGAGCCCCGACGTCTCACAATCCTATGGGTTTCCACGGCCTGTTACAGGGATAGCTTTACAAATCTACTGTTCACTGGAGAGGTACGTATCTACTAATATAATGTTTTGCATTGGTTCACGAATGTACCCCAAATACCCCATTAACATCTATATCTAATCGAAAAATGGTTCAAATGAAAGATATAAATCTTAATGAATACTACATTTACGTCACTTAGCCATTTTTGTATATGGGCTAATTTTAAGAAATTTCGTGAAGTTCCATTTGAGTTTCATGTAAAACAGAAGTTAGACCCGTACTGATCATGACGAAATCTTGCTCAGAAAACGTCAGAATTAACCCGCCTCCGCCAAAGTTATTGACGTCTGTTAAGCAGTTTCGGAGAAGAAGCATAATCTCTGAAATGCCAAACTTATCTCCGAATTAAGCATTCAGCTTATATACTTCGAGACAGTAATTCACAAAATTTACCAGTAGTTTGCTGTAAGTAAGGTGTTTAACAGGTATACGGTTCATTATAAATTTAATGTATATAACAAAGAGAGTTCACTTTAGGCCTAATGTCTGGAAAATGGACAGTTCATTTTAGGCCTAATGTCTGCAACAAAGACAATTCATTTTAGGCCTAATGTCTGGAACAAAGACAGTTCGTTTCAGGCCTCGTGTCAGAAACAAAGAAGACTCCAGCTGCCCTATTTCCGAGAATCGAACTTGAATCACGAGCTGCCTACAGTTTTTGACATTTGGCACTGGAATCGTGGGTTGGAATCCTGCTCGGAGTATAAATGCATATCAGGGTTATTTGTGTTCTGCTGTCTTGCCTTGAGACAGGCCGATCCTTTATCCAGGGGGACATAGGAAGAGTGTAACAAGATTCAGAAGTCTGAATTCTGAATTTGAGCAGGACAAAGGACTAAAGAAAGTCTAGACTGTCCAACTGCAATGCATCACTCAGTTGTTTCGATGAGCTTGGGGCGGCGCTTAACATATGGTAACAGAGGCTGATTCTCCGAGTTCTGAATACACAGAAGTGACAACACTCGTACTGATGTTCAGCTACAGAGTGACAGATAGAAAGCGAAACATATGTTCAGTATCAGAAATTTGGTGGTCTTTTGTTTTCGTTATTAATCAAACCTTCATTTTGCAGTGTGACTATATGTGCTCTTAAGAGCCTACTATCGCCACTGCAAAACTAACTAAATTAACTCCATGGAGTTCAGACCTTCTTGGGAAGCCGTCAGTTGCGCAGCTATTCAAGAATGCCCCAACATTTTATGGAACCCGAAGGTTCATTACCGTGTTCACAAGAGCCCTCCACTGGTCCCTATCCTGAGCCAGATCAATCCAGTCCATACAACCCCAGCCTATCTCTCTAAGATCCATTTTAATATTATCCGCCCACCTAAGTCTTAATCTTCCTTCTGGTCTATTTCCTTCTGGTTTTCCCACCAATATCCTATATGCATTCTTCTTCGTCCCATTCATGCTACATGCCCTGCCCATCTCATCCTCCTTGACTCGATCATTCTACAATACTTGGAGAAGGGTGGAGGTTATGAAGCTCCTCATTATGCAGTTTTCTTCAACCTCATGTCACTTCATCTCTCTTCGGTCCAAATATTCTCAACACCCTGTTCTCAAACACCCTCAGTCTATGTTCCTCCCTTAACGTCAAGAGACCAAGTTTCACATGCATACAAGAATACAGGCAAAATAATGGTTTTGTATATTCTAATTTTTATGTTTTCAGACGGCTGGTTGGTATTACTGAGTGTACGGAATTTAACAATGGACGGCGTTGCAGTTTCCTCCAGTGGCATAGCGCTCTTACCAAACTTCGAACGTTGAAATGAGACACAGAGACGTGCACGCCGCATGGCAATCTCGTAAACGTACTTTCTTTCCTCAAGATAGAAAAGTAGGATAAAATCTGGCTCATTGAAAGACACCAAGAATGAATTTATGACTTTAAAGGATTCTGACGATGGTCTTTGCCGTATAGAACTATATGGTTTATTTTGGAATCTATCCATCGTCTGGTACATATAAGACAAAAAACCACAACTTTTTTTTACCCTCGTTTTTAACTTAATTCCTGTAACTTAATCCATACCACTGTTTTATGATATTTTTGACATGTGCATGCTTGGCACAAAAGTTTTAGCTTGCCTTTTATTGTGATTTTATTCTTGCCTCCTGCTGATGGAACCTGTTGTCAAGTGTTTATAGACTGTTCTCTACTGACCGGGGTTTGTCCAGTGATTGAAACTAGCTCTTTCTAAAGGCCCCCACTGAGTAGGTCTATCTTGCCCCATTCACCTGAAGACGGAGACAGATGCAGTCTCCGAAACGTTGTGGTTTTTTGTCTTATATATATCAGACGATGGATAGAGTCCAAAATAAACCTTATAGTTCTACAAATTTATGACATAATTATGAAATTTAAGCTAATTATAAAAGTTGAAATTCGTTCCTTCTTATTTCTGTCACCCTGTAGCAGAATACAATGCCCCCGTCTTCACTAATGGAAGCAAGCAACAAAAAAGTTAAACGCTGTTTTGTCCCTTGAGCTACGAACGCATTCCAGCTGAAAGATCGCGAAGTGTCAGTTAAGCTGCGCGCTGAGTTCAGGGATACTGCATCACAGAGTCAGATCTGAGCAAATCATTACACAAAATCTGTAAAGCGAAACAACAGCAAGACCACAGACCTGTCCATTTGGCCGTCCGTTCTTTTCCAAAGCTCTAATACTATTAAGAGTAACTCAACGAAATTTGGCATGGGAGTACTTTCCTTTGTGGACTATATTTCAAACTGCCAATACCTCGAAATATAAGCTGGCTGATGACGGGGAAAGGATTTGAAAGGAAGGGGTTGTTGCCTAATAAATCACGGCATTTGTATTGAGGGCTGAGGAAAATCATGGAAATCTCAGGATAACTATAATAAAACATGTTCGAAATTAGCATACGTTCGCATTTATGCATTATGACTCCTATCTCAAATGGAACACAAATCGAATATTATCGAAATTTGACAAATTTACGTTCGTTTTAATAAATTGGTACATAACATGAAAGTATGTTTCATAAAGTTACACAGTTATGATTCGAAACATGCTCCGATTTTGTCTGTTTAACGATATTTAGGAAGAAATTATTTAGGCTATTCTCTATGTTATGTACTGCGTATACTGACTTACTGCCGATCAGAGTGACAGCGCGGTCTAAGGCATGAACTGTCTTCGCTCGCTCGAACGCTGGGGTCATGGTTTAGAATCCCACTAAAAGCATGAATGTCTGTGCTTTTATTCTGTATTTTTGTTGTTCTGTGTGTATGTAGCGGCCTTGCAGCGGGCTGATCCCCCGTCCAAGGAGTCCTACCGACTGCGTATAGATTAAGAAACTGAAAAAGCGGACAAGGTCCACAAGGGCTGTAGAGCCATTGATGAATGAATGAATAAAATATTAACTTAGTAGCAGCAGATTATATACCATTCATTTGCACTCTGAAGAATTCTATGCAAAGTATAATCTTCTAGAATATGCTGCGGATAGAAGTGACCAGAAGACGAGGAAGAAGACGTAAGAAGATGCTGGATGACCTTGGGGACAGAAGAGGATATTTTCATTTGAAGGAGAAAGCTCTAGATCGCATCAAGTGGAGGAACTGTTTTGGAAGAGACTGTGGGCCTCTCGTCTGACAGATTACTGATGTTGATGATGATGATGATGATGATGATGATGATGATGATGATGATACCTTGTAGTCCGGTAGATGTTCGCCGACGTTCCGGAGGAATATGCTGCCTCCATCTTCACAGTTGAAGAGTAAACCAAGCAAGGAAGTCAGGAAGAAACAAACATGAAACACAGTGTGCTTATTGGTTACATGTGTTACTCTTCGACCTGAAGACAGAGGCAGTAAATTCTTCGGAATCACTGGTAAACTTCTACTGAAGTAGACGACATTATACCCCAGAATGAAAGTCGTGAAAACCTCAAATCTAACAAAATTTATGGGGATTCAAGGCGCTTTCAAATATTCATCTGTTATGAAGACGTAATGCTAAATGATGCCCCAGTAATACGCCGAAAAATATAAACACATTTCTCTCCTCTTGCGTTACCACAGTCAGTTGTTCCTAATGGCCTCGCGGTCTAACGAACAGTCTTGCGCCGGTTGGGAAAACGACTGGAGAATAAATATTTGTTTACAAAGAAGTCAGAATATGAACATGCCTATCTACTCCCTTTGAGGCGGGACAGCGTAGACGGTATAGCTGACTGGCTATTGGCTGGGCGACCGAGAGGTCGGAGTTCGAGTTCCGGTAGGGGCGAAAATATTATTTTCTCAATGTCGTCCAGGCCTGATCTTGGGCCCACCCAACCTCCTATACAATGAGTACCGAGGGCTCTTTCCCCGGGGTAAAGCGGCAGGGGCTTGAAGCTGACCACTCACCTCAAACTATTGCCGAGGACAAGGAAATGTGGACCTATATACATATTCACTCACCAAACTTCTTCATGGCGTAGTGCTTAGTTAGTTAAACACAGGGACAATTTTACTTTACCTTCCCTACTTACTCCATACACCAGTCGCCGCGCAGTAGCTCAAGGGGTTAGTCGCTGGCTTCCCATCGCGGCGGCCCGGGTTCGATCCCGGATCTGGTCAAGTGCTATTTGTGGTGGACAAAGTGGCGCTGGGGCAGGTTTTCCCTGACTACTTCGGTTTTTCCTGCCAATCTTCATACCACCAATTACTCCACAATCACCCTCACCTATCATCTGGGGCTGGTATAATAGGCCAGAAGTGGCCACAGTACAAGGGACTTAGTCCCACCCCACTAGCAATACAAATAATAATAATAATAATACTCCATACACCTCAAAATCCACACTTATGTGAACAGCACGTACTCTGCATCTAAGCGGTAAGTGCCGAAAGATACAAGGGTGGGCCATACCGAAGAGTCGTTAAATACAACTGTTAATTGCAGCCCAGTGCCGTACCCTCCACGCTCCAGTGACTGGAAATGGAACAAAAAGTGTGGTGCCCACGACCGACCATGACCGCCTGACAGTTCTGTAATTCGAGTTCTTGCCCACTGCTCGGTCTGACTTCGCAAGTTCTGTGTCCTCTGCGTATTATCGTCTCATGTCCACAGCCTTGTATCCATTCAGCAAGCAACAGTAAGCAGTTGGGATCCAGTTCATAAGCCTTCGCAATATGAAGTCATCTGAGTCGTGTGCACCCAGCAGGTATCTCGAACTCCTTGGAACTCCACTCAAGAAATTGCCAGTATTTTAAGGAACCCGAAGGTACATTACCGTGTTCCTATCCTGAGCCAGACACATCCAGTCCACGCCCTCGCATCCCATTTCTTTGAGATCAACTATTAGCCTGCTTTTCCTATTTTGGAAAAAATATATAAGTACGCTTATAGGTTCACCTTGCTGCCTGTGTGTCTGCGTGTGTAAGCCTCCTAAAGTTGCTAGGCAACTGCTCAGTAAACAAGATCTCACGGCAATGAATACACATGCAAAAAAAAAAGAACAATTGTTGAACACGTCGTTTTATAAGATCCATGTCGTACGAAAAGAAAACATGAGAGCCGTTCTTCCCAGAACTTCTTGTAATATTATCCTCTTATCTATGACTAGGTCTTTGTAGTGGTCTGTAGAAAGGTAAAGGGAAATTTGTCCCTGTGCTTAATTAATTAAGCACTACGCCATGAAGACGTATGCGGGAATGGGTGTATGAATTCACGTTTTCTTGACCTCGACAATAGTTGGAGGTGAGTTGCCAGCTTCACGCCCCAGCCTCTTTACCCCCGGGGAAAGAGCCCCCGTCAACAAACGGACAGGAGGCTGGGTGGGCCCCAGATTCGGTTCGGACGGCATGGAGAAGAAGAAATTCTTGATACTAACAGGACTCGAACTCCGATCCTCTTGTCGTCCAGCCCGTAGATAGTCGTTATGACGACTGCGCTATCCGGGTTCCCATAACGGTAAAGTATTTGTATATTACTTCAGCTTTCCTACCAAAACTCTGCAAGTACTTCTTCCATCAGTGCTACACGCCCAGCATACCAGTATGTCCTCCTTGGTTTCATCTGGCTAGAAGCTAAAAGGAGAACTTCATTATTCAGTCTTCTAGAGACTTCTGTTTTTTTTTCTTGGGATGGGGTGTGACTGTGTTCACTTGGTACGTCGGCCATTGATTGGCCTATTGTACCAGCCCCGGACGATATATAATGAGTGTAGAGCAGTCAGTGGAATGAGAATTGGCAGGGGAAACCGCAGTACTCGGAGAAAACACTCCCCATCGCCACTTTATCTACCACAAATCCCACATGACCTGAGCCGGGATCGAACTCGGATAGCCGTTGTGGAAAGCCGGCGACTAACCGCCTGAGTTATGGTACGGCCGGAGACTTCTGTTACTTCATTGTCTTAGGACTAGTCAGTCTTCTCAGTAGTGTGTTCTCTGTGTTCTGCTCTTCGTGCGAGACACGCTATGGATATGCCAAAACGTTTCTGAGTGGGCGTCGCCGACGAGGCGTTGACAAAAGCGTCTTTGGCATGACACTGCCTCACTGCATATGTCCACGTACATTGCTCTTGTCTGCGCGGCTTATTTATACTGGGTTATGAAAGGTCCGGCACTACCCTCTTGGGATCCTTGGCGTCTGTCCTTCAACAATTATTGACATACTTCAGTATCCGCAGGTCACTGGATTTTTCAATTGACCTAATCCTTCCAGCCGCACTATGGCCCTGGGGCCGACTCAGCCTCTAACAGAAATGAGCACCAGGAATCTTCCTGGGGGTAAAATGCGGCCGGCGCGTAAGGATGACAACCTCATCGCCATCTGTGAGCCGACTGTCTAGAAAATGAGGGAGGCTCGACGTCTCACAAACGTATGGGCCTCCACGGCCTGTTGCAGGGATAGTTTTACCTGTTTTTCCCCTCTACCCTCAATATTCGAAATGGATACTTTCCTGTGGTGACGGTGAATGAGGTTTTGGACTCCGATAAATATAGACTTATATCCGTTCCCTTCGCACAACTTCTGCACTTCTATTTAAAATGCTAACGTCACTTTTCTTTCCTTTCGAATTCGTTGGTGCAAAGAATTCACGTGTGGAAGCGGGTTAGAATATCCCCACCGTAGCCCTGCGAGTACCAGAATGCGACAAAAAGGGCACCTGCTGCCTGGGGGTATAACTGAGCCACTCTGTCACTGGGGGACGTAAATACAGGGACCTGGTCCTCCAGGTTGGGGTTCTGACGCAAGGCTGACGATCTTGCTTTGTGAAAAAATAATTATTTTTGCGAAATCCAAAGAAGCAAAATCGGATGGTCTAATTCATATGTAATTCATACCCATCGGGGGCACGCAGTAGCTTAGCTGGTTGAGGGGCTATGCTACAAGCCGGAAGGTCGAGGGTTCAAGTCCCGATGAGGTCATTGGATTTTTTTCAGTTGACCTAATCCTTCCAACCGCACTATGGCCCTGGGGTTTGCTCGTCCTCTAACAGAAATGAGTACCAGGAATTAATTAAATAATTTTCCTAGGGAGTAAAGCGCGGACCGGAGCGTAAGGCTGACAACCTTACCGCCATCTTTGAGCCGACTGTCTCAACGTCTCAAAACGCTATGGGCCTTCACGCCCTGGTACAGGGATAGCTTTACTTTTTTACTTTTTAATTCATATCGATCTATCTATTCCTGTTTCTCCCACTGTGAGCATCCGTGAAAAGCTTCTTTCTCTTCAGTTTCTTAATCTTCGACAGTAGGTAAAACTCCTTGGACGGGAGATCGGCCCGTCGAAAGGCCGCTACCTACACATAAGCAAAGAATAAACGCAAACATCCATGCCTTGAGTGGGATTCGAAACCACGATCCCTGTGTTCGACCTGGCGGAAACATTTCGTGCCTCAGACGGCCGGCGCGGCCACTGTGATTGGCACGAAATACGTGTGCAATGCCTCAAAGCTCCACTACTCTGAGGTCGGCCGGCAGGTCTGGGAACCTCTTCGTCACTGCTCCGTGTGGAAGCTGTAACAATTGAAGCGTGTCACTCAGTACAGTGATGACCAATGACCAGTTCCCACAAGTATCATCAACGCACCAGCAAGTGGACACACTCTACCCCGGATGCTCCGAGACTGACTACGTGAGGGCACCCGAAGAGACTATGGAGGACTCTGACGTCACAGTCTAGCAAACCTGATCTGTAAGCTTCCATCGCAATTTTCTTTCCTTCCTTCTTTTTTTTTTTCTTTACTTCCTCTCTTTGTTGCAGCTCGACAATGACCGAATATACCTAACAAATATAAAACGTGGTCCCTGCAATTGTCGAGTACTTTAACGTCTTCACACTTTCACCAGGAAGTTCTGCATCAAGTAACGCCCAAATCTAGTTCACACCCATTCGTGTCTGCAGAAGCGCTTTAATTCCTTCGTTTCCTAACTGCATGGAGCAGTGCCCTTGTTCAGAAGCTAACACAGGCTCAGCAGGACGAAAAATTCCCCGTCCTCTACTAAATATTGTAGGATTTGGTTTCTGACGCCGTGTAATTTTGTGAGCGGATACAGACATTTCGGATGACCACGCTGCCTCCGTCTTGAATAATGCCCCGAATATGGAGACGGCTTATTCTTCCGAAACACCGGTATCCGCCAAATAAACTACACGATATGACAATGCATAAGACAAAATTCTTAACAATCCCCACACTGGAAACCTCAAAACTTATATTAATTAATAGTGATGGACTTGAGGTAAATACGGCGGTAACTACCGGCTGTCTAAAAACACCTTTGACGGTACTTCACGCCTTGAGTAAAAAAGGTAAATCTATCCCTGTAACGGCCGTGGAGGCTCATAGGGTGGTGATACGTCGAGGCTCCCATATTTCCTAGACAATCGGCTTACAGATGGCGGTAAGGTAAAACTTACGCGCCGGCCTGCCTTTACCCCCTCGAATATTCCTGGTACTCGTTTCTGTTAGAGGCTGAGTCGAACCCAGGGCCATAGTGCAGCTGGAAGGATTAGGTCAATTAAAGAAAAATTCCAATGACCTCATCAGGAATCAAACCCACGAGCTTCCGGCTTGTAGCATAGTGCCTCAACTAACTACGCTACCGCGTGCCCTACCTCGAGTAAGCAACCTTAAAGAAAAGTCCTGTGTGTTCAACAATACGGCTATCTCCGGTATGGAGATGTCGAAAATAGGATCCAGAAACTTTCTAGTGATGATGCAAGGATCTCCGGAATCATATGATGACTTAAGGGCCCTACACACGCTCCGGTAGACCTGTCAGGTGCGCCNCGCAAGGATCTCCGGAATCATATGATGACTTAGACACGCTGTGCCCTGCTTCGTCTTACCATTCTTCCTGGCAAATGTTAAAGGAAAACTTTGGTCCTACTAAAATTCCACATAATAACCACTTTACCGTGAACGGAGAAGTTCATGGAGGTAGACCTAGGCCCCCTGGGGCTGTAGTGCCGAGGAAAAGAAACGCTTTACCTGTGCTATTCTATCGATCTGAATGCTGGAGGTTAGCAAAGAACGAGGGCTGCAGAAATGCGTTTCAATGATCTTTCTGTGTCTTTGCTGATTTCCAGGCTTTCATTACATCGGAATGTGACGGACAGAGATATGAGAGGTCTGCGGGCTCGGAGATTGTCTAGACAACAAGTGTGACATTCAGACTCCGTGCACCAGTAGAGGCGACACTGCGAACTGTCACAGTGTGTGACACAACCCTTCAGAAATAAAGGGAACAACTATTCCTGTTTCGATATGGGGTTGAAAGCCGAACAGTGTTTTGTCTGTGTATCCCATGTTATGGCTAGACAGTGCCAGGAAGGGTTGAATTTCAATTAGTGTGAAGGAAAACAGCTCACTGGGCAAAAGGGTCTGCTCTACATCACGCACTGACCGAAAGTCTTGTACCAATATTCAATCGCTGAATAACGCTGTCTATCGATTTAATTGTAAAAATTATGTATATAAAGGGGGTAGCTGAAAGGTACAGGAAAACTTTGGGCACGAGTTCAAGACAAGAAAAAGTGTCTATATCAACATATGTCCGGAAATATTGAATTTGTGAGTTACAGCTGAAACAATGTTTGATGGTGCTCCGGTACATTTTAGCCGTGTGTGCGAGATATTCTCAGTAACACCTGTCGTGACCGATGAGTAGGTAGAGGAGGACACTGCATGACCTCCACGCTCCACGCCAGATTTGGATCCTCTGGATTTTCACCTGTGGGGACACCTAAAAGCAGCTCCTGTTGACAACGAAGAGGCACCTCACCAGCAGTGTGGATGCCTGTCAGGCTATCTGGAACTACCCCGGAATTTTTCAGTGGATACGGCGGTCAATGATGAGACGTGTCGAGGTGTGCACTGGAGGACATTTGGGGCACATATTTTAAATGTACTCATTCAGCTATAACTCACAAATTAAATGTTTCCGGACACACATTGATACGAACTTTTTTTCCTATTTTGGTATGTCGAACTCGTGTCCAAGTTCGTCCGCATCTTTCAGTTACACGCTGTATATACTTATATTTTAAATTATTAATAGTTGTAACGTTACATGGTGTATTATGTCTATATGCTACATCTCTCTCTAGCATTCAGTTCTGAATATTCTAAATTTTAGTTTCCTGTTTAAAATCTTTAAGACTACATGAACAATTTCTGCATGAGAAGCCATCCACAGTTCATGCAGTTCACACCAAAACACAAAATACCTAGCAACACACCCTCAAAATAGTCAATAAACAACGGGTTAAAACGCAGCCAAATCCGGGAACGTATAATATAATAGGGTTGAACGCAATAGCAGTTTGAACAACTTTGGCCTGAATTTTAATTTTAAAATAATCCCCCCTATCAAGAATGACAATGCAAATAACAGTGGGCAATACAACACATATAACCACCTGATGATGACCACACAATGGTCAAACCCTGTCATGTTACGAACTAATTTATTAAATGCTTGGTATAAGAGCGACCTTCTTGTTAGTTAAAAGTAATTACACAACCTAGCAACATTAGTGGTGTGCTACGTTCAGATGAATGATGAATGTAGATTAGTTAGTTAAAGATCTACGTACCGTGTTGGACAACATATTACGATATAGCGGAGAGCTAAGGGTTGGAAGGACAGGATTCGACTGCCGCGTAGGGTAGCAGATATTTTTTCTCCACAGTGTTCAGACCGGCTCTGGGGCTCATCCAGCCTATCCCATGGGTTCCGCGGGCTCTTTCCCCAGGAGGAGAGCGGTCGTGGCGTGAAGCTGACCACTCACCATCATACAGTGTCGAGATAGAGTCCACTTGGTGGGCCAGCTATTACTGGACCACCTATTGTATCAGCCCCGGATGATAACAGACGAGTTCAGAGGAGTCGCTGGGATGAGAATTGGCAGGGGAAACGGAATTACTCGGGAAAAACCTACAACATTGCCATTATGTCCACTACAAATTCCAAACACTGTAGCTACTCTGTTAGTAAGCTAGCTATTTAGTTTGTAACAAAAACACCTAGGCAGTTAGACATCTAGTTAATGATTAGATAACTATCTATGTTTTCAAGGTAACTGCGTGGGTGGCATGAATAATTATCGCACGCTCTGGCGCTGGGATCGTGGGTTCGAATCCCACTCAGAGCATGGATGTTTGATGTATGTATGCTTTGTTTGTGTTATCCTGTGTTTAGGTAGCGGCCTTGCGACGGTCTGACCACTCGTCCAAGGAGTCCTACTGTCTGTGAAAAATTATTACGGAACTGAATAATAGGCCTGTGCCCTGAATGGGCTGAAAGAGCCATGTAAAAAAAAAAAAAGAAAAATGTGTGGTTTTCAGGTTAGCTGGATAGCATGTAAGTTACTTAATCAATAAAGTTACTGCTCTATATTCTATATGTTTCAGTGACTTGGGGAATCACAAACAAGCTACAAGTCCGATAAAGCACACGGGATAGCCCATCGTCAAACCCGTCCCCAGTTCAGGCGCTACAGCCTTGGGGAAAGTCTAAATGATAAATTAAGTAATTTATAAACAGGCAATACTGCGTTTGCACGGCACACGGGGTGCAGCATATTTATGTACGCCAGTAAATTGTTTGTTACGCAATTACTACATACCTGAGTGGGCGTTCCAAGCCTCTGCGCGTAGCCTCTACCTGAATAACAGCGAACACACAGACAAGTACGTAAATCCACCGAGTTCACATTTCCTTCGTTACATTTTCTACTAAAGGCGATCTCCTGTGATGTGTATTTTAGGTGTTAAAAAAGAAAACTCTGTGATTTCAGTCCGCAAGTGAACTATACCGACCGAGCGACCGCCGCTTGTCGGCGAAGTTTTAGTGCCAACTTTTGCGGATAGAGGGTGTCGCGTGGTCAGCGTAACGAATCCCCACGGCCGTTAATTTCGGTTTTCTAGACCGGAGCCGCTATTTCCTTGAAATAGCTCCTCAGTTATCATCAAGCCTAGGCCGCTTTACTACCAGGGAAACAGCGCCCAGTTCCCATGGGACAGAAGATTGGGTGGGGCACAGGACCGATCTGGATACTATGGAGAAGAGAAAAATTTCTTGCCCCTGCTGGGAATAGAATCCAGAACCAAGCCCGTAATACATAGTCATTATACCGACTGAGTAATCCTGACAGACATGTAACCTCAATCCGCTCTTCTGGATATACAGACAAAATAAAGAATACTTTAGCTTGCAGAACAGCCATGTCAAACTTGCGGCCCCCATAGCAACAAAGTGCGGTCCATCAACTTTTAGAGCTAATCGATATTTAAATCAATATTAAAATTTTAGTAGAAATATACTTGTAAAGACAATTTTCCAACAGACGAGAAGACAAGAAGTCTCACGCAGACATAAATTAGCAGGCTGCAGGAAAATGTGATTCTGAGAATTGCAGAAGGACTTGTCCAACTGACCCCAAGTATTTCCAAGAATCCCTTCTGGAGGCGTAGTAAGAATGTAAGGAGGGTGGAAACTGACAGACAGGAGCAAGGGATTTCTACCTTCAAAAATAGCTTGCAACCCCCAGCCATTGTCTAATGGGCTGCTAGCAAACTTTCACTTCTAAGACCATTGAGACAAGATACACCTTCCTACTAGTCCGGTAGTCTCTTGTACATTGTCATTCAGTTCTTTTTCACACAGCGACAGGTGCTGATGTTACATTGTGATGAACGTATAAAGGTTAGAATTAAACATTAAAATATCAACTACGAGTTTTCTTGTATATGTTTGTTTGATACTTGTCAAAAATGGCATTCTCTTGCTTTTTAAAACTGTAAGATATATGACTTTAGGCAATTATATTGAAAATATTCCTAAATAATAAATAGAATTAAATTTTCTTGTATCAAAATCTAATGTATATTTCTATTCTGGAGTGCGGCCCTGGACTATTATTTATAGGACAGGGGGGATGGCCCTATGTACAAGTTGAGTTTTACATGCCTGTTGTAGACCCTCTGCTAAGTAATGACTCTGTAAACAACGTCCGTTCCTAGGCAACAGATTCCTAACTCGCGCCAATGGACCGTTTGGGAAGCGATGTTAACTACGCCCAGTGACAGCTGCGTGACGCAAAAATAGAAGATCTGTTTGAGGCGGTGTTTTCTATGTGGTCCGTGCCGAGGGGTTTTACGCGGAACGGTCTAGATTTTCGTTAATTATGAGATATTCACCAGCCAGTAAGGGCGCGAGAACATGGAAGCTGAGGAAGCTACGGCGTTGAAAGCCATTCCCAGGCACCGACTTGTGAAGACACAGCAGACTGAGAAGACTTACTACGTGCTCCAGTGAACTGTAGTGTGTGCCAATTAGCGATAGCGCTATAATTACTTGTAGTTACGATCTGTATGTGGTCAATAAATGCAATTACCAATCCAAACCCTGCCTACAGTCACTCAGTCACGTGACAATACTAACATGCGGAATACACGTAGCTCAGTCGGTTACAGGCTGGAAGGCCGGGGTTCAATTCCTGGCAGGGGAAAAAAGTCTTTCTGTATTCCACGATGTCCAGACCGGCTTATCTAATGGATACCGGCGGCTATTTCCAGGGGAATATTTCGGCCGGAGCGTGAAGCTGGTCACTCATCTCCAACTAGTACCGAGGTCAAGAATACTTGGATCTCTACATCCACTCCCCCATACGTCTTCATGGCGTAATGATTAGTTAGGCACAGGGACAACTTCAGCCTCCTTACAGTTTCGCCGCCATATTGGTACTGCTTGTAAGAGGGAGATGAAAATACTAAGTCGGGTTGGACCAAGTGGCATGATATTCATACCGAGTACCCCAATTAGCGTGTATAACATTCATGTCCGCATTTTAACAAGGGGGCAGAAGAACAACGGCACACACACGAAGCTGGGTCAATATGCTCTCAAAGAACGCCTTCCGGGCACCCTCCAACGTGTTACTTCGAATTCCAACAGTAAGAACAAAGTCATATTTAATCAAACAGAACGGCTCATGAACATGCGGACACATTTACGCACGTTTTTCAGCTTCTACCGTTTAACTGCGCAGGGAATTAAATTTTTTTGCGCGTGCGCTAGGACCGGTTCCGACCAGAACACACAGAATTACAGGTTACAGCAGGTAATTACTAGTAATTATCTCAGTTGGCGGTTGTTTCTCGTGACTGCTACCGCACATAGCAATTTTCTAATGAAATGTCAGATTCACTGCAATAAAACAAAGTGTCGTCATGATCAACGCACACAAGAAACAGGTTATGATAATGACGAGGTGCAATAAATAAATAAGAACGTTGCTTCGTAATATTTATGGACTTAGACATGGATAAACCTGTTATTTTGTTATGAAGCGAATGACATGACAAGACATACCGTCCGAGGAAAACAAGACCGGAAATTCAGCATCGCTACAAGATACTTGCTTCACTTATTAAATATCAAACTAACCACTATAATCTGATTTTCTCTCAGTAGTTTTTCGTGTCTCTAAGCAACATAGTTCTTTCTACGTTACTGTATCATTAAACCACAGTCCGCCAGTTCCCTCATTCAATTAACTGGCGAGCCACAGTCAGCCAGTTCCCTCATTCAATTAACTTGCGAGTCACAGTCCGCAAGTTCCTTAATCAATTAACTGGCGAGCCAGCGTCCGTAGGTCCGGTGATTCGATTATCTTGCGAGCCACAGTCCGCCAGTTCCCTAATTCAATTAACTTGCGAGCCACAGTCCGCCAGTTCCCTCATTCAATTAAATTGCGAGCCACAGTACGCCAGTTCCCTAATTCAATTAACTGGCGAGCCACAGTCCACCAGCTCCCTCATTCAATTAATTTGCGAGCCACAGTCCGCCAGTTCCCTAATTCAATTAACTTGCGAGCCACAGTCCGCCAGTTCCCTCATTCAATTAACTTGCGGTCACAGTCCGTGGGTCCCCTGATTCCGTTAACTATGGAAACAGAACTTTTACAACCTCATATACATCAACACGCCACTCCGCCTATCCGGGAAATGTGGATTCCACTTGTATTTCCAACATCAACAAAATATTGAATTATTGTAGACAGCGTCATCAGTTTGAGATCAACTGCCTCTTGGTTGTTTATCGAGGCTCGTTTCACTGTAGATATTACGCATGTCAAATGAGAAACGGTATGGAGTGGTGAGCAGGTAAGGATTTGGTATTAAGATGCCGTGGTATTCGTTTGGAGGTACTGAAGAAAAAACAGATAAATTTTGGCCTATATAGAAGAAAACTGAATGAAATTCGAGGCGAGTAACTTCGGAATATCAAACCAAAAGCTTTACCGCTACATCGAACTGCTCAATATCAACCTTTACAAAACTTACACAATGTGAAGCGCTCTATCTTTTGGTATATAACTCCGTGCAATCCGTGCAAGTCGTCCGACGTTTCGGAGGAACACGTCGCCGCCATCTTTAACGTCGTTTGACTTTAAATGGACTACATGGCATGATATCCCAGAAGACAGAATTCGTAACCACCGCTGCGAGAACCTCCGATCCAACTTACGATGTACACGACGTGGGATCATGAAACGCTGTTATACAATGGCCTGAACATTAACCTGTAGTACTGTAAGCTTTCGTACGACAAAATAAAAAATGATGGTTGGTGAAACTTTTGTTGAAGTTAATTTATTATTATTCCGATGCTGTCACGAAGTGTCACCATCGTCGCTAATGCATTCTCGTCAGAATTCAAAACGAGAGAGAGAACAGGAGAACAAGCGCTCCCAGATATAACAAACTATTTCACCCGTAGGCCACCGGTTAAGAGACGAACATCTTGGGCAATGTGTGCAGATACACAATAGTAATACAGAGAGGTACATAAATATATAAAGCAGGACTAAGCCGCTAGTTATGTGGTGCACATCACGGCTCCGTAACATTGTATACTGTCGTTTAGAAATTATTTAATGTCTTCGTATTTCTCCTCCATAAAGTGAAAATATCTGGCGTTGAACTTCCTTTCCTCCCCGTGTGGAGGCGGGTTGCTCCGCGAATTGCAGAACGCGACGAAAAAGGAAACCCAGTGCCTGGGGGTATAACTTGGCCACTATCAGTGAAGGACGGACGCAGGCTGATGACTTGTCTGCTTCAAAATAATTATTGTTGCGAAATCCAAAAATGTGAAAACAGGATCAAATCTGACAGAATCTTCTAAGGAAGGATATGGTAAAAAAAAATCTGTTTTTCCAAGGATGGTGATGATGATGATAAGGAGGAGGGGGGAGGGGGAAGAGGGAGAAGGAATTTTATTTTCTACGACAAAAATTCTGTTGTTAAACACGGAGATGAAAGGAGAAAGGAATCACGAAGATTTCGAATAAGAGGGGTCTGAGGTTCTCATAAGAGCGAAGATCAAAATTATTATATTCAGTGACGTCATGCAGTGCAGTCTAATAGACAGGTACTCATTACAAAGTTTCCAAGAAGCCTGCCGCCTCCATCTTCGTGGTGATTACCGTGAAGATTTCGGGTATCTGACAAATTAAAATATTCAAAATATAATGTAATATAAATTAAGCACATACATGACAAGTAATATCTTCGCCCTCTAAAGCACTGGGAACATGTGTTCGAATCCCACTCGAGGCATGGATATCTGTCTACGTTTGCTCTGTGCTGGTGTTGTCATGTGTAGTCACCGGCCTTGTGTCAGGCTGATCCCCGTCAAAGGAGTCCTACAGACTCGACTGTCTACAAGTTTCATAATTTAAGGATTCATTCTGAATGAGAATAGCCCAGAGAGCCTAATCCCTCAAGGTAAAATAAAAAATGAATCAGCAAATTTTGTGATTGTTAATTGTTATTTCGTACTAGCTGCGCCATATATGTTATCAAATGATTGACTGCCTACAGACGGAGTTTAGATTGATAATCGGATCTTCTGAACACTTACAGAACGTAACTACGAACAACTATAACCGTCTCACTAAGTTACGCACTCCAGCACACATAAAGTTTTCTCAGTCTTCACTAGCCGCTGCCTCCAGCGGCTCTTCCATTATTGCGTGTTCTCTCGTTGCCGGGGAACAACGTGTCCACAGAGCTGCACCCTAGCAACGGCTGTTTAGACAGATGTTACTTGGCAATATTGAAGCATTTGACTGGAAATGCGCGTCATGTTCCCTGAATTTCTACGTTTGGATCTCATCAGAGCGCAATATTTCAACATTTATCTTAAATGCTTGGTGAAATTTATAATTCCTTCTTTCTTTTTAATTCTTCTTATATTTCACGACAAACACCTTGGGCGCTTGCTTTAAAGTCTACATTCTGAACAAGTATAACTACAGAATACAGTAATACTCGTATTCATGTCCTCTAACACTTCACTGATGAGATTAATTGGAGCATCCTTATTGCATTCATTCAGAAATGCGCGTTTACTGTGTCTTCCTTTCTGAAAACTGAAATGCTCTTTTTTTTCATGAGCTAACATCACACTGTCAAAAAGTTTAATGGGCTGTTAAGCCAAACAACACATACCATGTTGATGTACTGGGTGTCATTCTCAAGTTCACTGTCTCCATGTGCTAAAAATACAGAACAGTTTTCGAATGTCTCCTATATTCTACGCAACTCATAGTTCCTGGTGTTCATTTCTGCATAGACAAGCACACTGTTTACTGTTTACAGGGATAATCTGCACTACAATGCACGTGGTCGTAAACATGTTCTTAAAGACAATGAACAGTGCAGATTTTTGTCAATGGAGAGAGTAAACATGGCATCGCTATGATAAAAAAAAATGGCTTCATGCTTGACGGTCGGGGTTCCATTTCCAGTAGGGGACATTTTATTCTCTTCTCTATAGCATCCAGACCGGCACTGGGACCCACATCTCCTATCGAATGCGTACTGGATGTAAAGCGACCGGGGCGTGAAGCTAGTCATTCACCTATATTGTATAAGGCCGAGGGCAAGACTGGTGGAGCTATACCTTCACTGCCACCACATGTCTTCATGACTCAGTGCTTATCTAATTACAGTGAGAGATTTACCTTTTCAACGTACCTTCATTCCGCCTGTTACAGGAGACGAGTAATCGCAGGATTGAATAACAGCAGTAGCAATAATTCAGTTTAGTTCAATTCTTTAATTTTTAGTGTTAACAGATTTCAGGAGCCAATTGCAGAAGTAGCACAATGAAACAGAGGAAAATAGAGAAGAATACACAAATACAGGGCAAATGCATATACTTGTGGGATATTCTGTTGCCCAGTAGATGGCAGGGCAAGTGCCATTTTTTAATGACACTGATTGTCAGAGAAATTTGCAACTACCTGTTAACCAGACTAACCGGAAGATTGTTGTTAAAAATGGTTGTCACATATACTGGCATTGTTACACATTTCATTTTTGGCTAACGGAAGGACATCTATTGCGTGAAAATAAAGTACCGGAAGTTATTAAAATCTGTACTATAACTGGAGGAACTGTGATACCAGCAGATTCTAAAAAGCGAAGAACAGATAACAAAACAACTATAAACATATCGGCTATCCTAACTGCAGGCCGTGGAGACCCATAGGATTTTCATATGTCGAGGCTCCCTCATTTTCTAGACAATCAGCTCGTATATGGCTGTGAAGTGGCGAGCCTTGCGTTCCGGCCGCCCTTTACCTCCAGGAAGATTTCTGGTACTCATTTCTGTTAGAGGTTGAGTCGACCTCAGGGTCATACTGAGGCTAGAAGTATTAGGTCAATTAAAAAATCCAATGACCTCACTGGGAATTGATCCGACCTTCCTACTTGCAGCATAGTGCCTCAACCAACTGCGCTACCGCGTGCCTCCACCGTGATTAGGCATCAGTTCCTCCTTTCGAGTTCCCTCCAAGTTATTTATTAGTCGGGCCGCGCCATAGCTCAAGCGGTTAGTCACCGGCTTTCCACCGCGGGGGTCCGGGTTCTATCCCGGGTCTGGTCAAATGAGATTTGTGGTCGAAAAAGGTGGCACTGAAGCAGGTTTTCTCCGAGTACTTCGGTTTCCCCTGCCAATCTTCATTCCAGCAATTGCTCCACAATCACCCTCACCTATCATCTGGGGCTGGTACAATAGGCCAGAAGTTGCCGCAGTACAAGGGACTTAGTCCCACCCCCAATAGCATTAAAAAAAAAATATTAGTCAATCATCCTAACATTTGACGCTCTACAATATGTTGTACTGAAAGCTTCATACAACAAACCACACCAATTTAATATTTCATGATGTTATCATTTAAAGCGTTTGGTAAGAACAGAGCAGTAGCGTCTAAAAAGTAAATCTCTGAGCAATTTGTTACATGAAAGAGCGCCCCTTGAATACGAAGATGCCGTTTTTCAGGGCGTTATATTTAAATAAGCAACGCTTTGAGACGGAACAAAGTAATAGTATAGTAACAGTACCTTTTTATAAGGTTCATGGGTACGGCTGGTAAGAGCGAGCATCCACATCAACAGCATTAGGGGCTATTGAGAGTGCGTCACAACACGCCCAAGGGCGTGTATGTTGAGCGTGGCTACTACTAAATCACTGCAGTACCATGTTTGAGCAACAAACATATCGTCGTTAAACTAGGCGTGAGTTTGAGAAATTTGCATCCAAACTAACGATCCCAAAAAATTGCTTCCCACGGTCGTGTACTCAAATTTGTAAAGTAAAGCTATCCCTGTACCATGCCGTGAAGGCCCATAGGGTTGTGAGACGTCGAGATTCCCACAGTATCTAGACAATCGGCTCAAAGATGGCGGTAAGATTGTCAGACTTACGCGCCGGCCGCGCTTTACTCCCCAGGAAAATTATTTAATTAATTCCTGTACACATTTCTGTTAGTAGCTGAGTCGACCCCAGGACCATAGTGCGGCTGGAAGGGTTAGGCCAACTAAAAAAAATCCAATGACCTCATCGGGACCTGAACCCGGGACCTTCCGGCGTTTAGCATAGTGCCTCAACCAACTACGCTACCGCGTGACCCACTCAAATTTGTACAGTTTAAATTTTGGTATACTATTTAGTGTTAACAGATGATGGAAGATGTACTAGTGAAATTAAGTTCAGAATTGCCATGGCAAAAGCTGCATTTAACAAGAAGACGAATCTTTTCACCAGCAAACTGGACTTAAATCTGAGGAAGAAACTAGTGAAACGCTACATTTGGAGCATAGCTCTGTATGGGGCTGAAACATGGACACTTAGGGCAGTAGATCAGAAACATCTGGAAAGTTTCGAAATGTGGTGTTGGAGAAGGATGGAGAAGATCAGTTGGACCGATTATGTGAGAAATGAAGAAGTGTTAATTAGAGTCAGTGAGCAGAGGAATATCCTACACGAAATAAGAAGATGCTGAATGACCTTGGGGACAGAAGAGGATACTGTCATTTGAAGGAGAAAGCTCTAGATGCATTAAGTGGAGGAACTGTTTTGGAAGAGACTGTGGGCCTGTCGTTTGACAGATTATTGATGATGATGATGATGATGATGATGATGATGATGATGATACTATTTAGACTCCTCGAAACACATGTATAAAATAAATTCAAAGATATCCAGACAAACACCTGAACGTTATTACAGAATTGGCAACACGAGTTTACTGCATCTCTTGTCCAATATTTGAGCTAGTTACATTGCAGACATCAAAATATTTCATATCCCAAAGATGTGACGTCTCACAACCGTCAGAATACGTCACTGGGCTAAAAATATAAATCACTAATGAACTGACTCCGTGAGGCATAGTTATTCAGAACCTGATGGTTTCTCCAGTGCTCAACAAATTTCCTTTGCTTTTCATTAATCTCGAAGGTTCCCAAGAACCTATTCCTATGCCAAGTCATGTTGGATCTGAGGCTCTCATAGCGGTGACTATGATTTGTCGCTAGGTAGTAACCCACCGACGTTTCGGAGGGACGTATGCCTTCCGACTTTAGGGTCGAAGAGAGATCAGAGCCACAAACCAGAGCGCCTGCTTCTGTTTGGTTTCTTGCTCGGCTTAAACTTCAGTACCGAATATAAAGACAACACGTTGCTCGTAAACTTCGGCGGACTTCTACCAAGCTACACGGCGTTACAACTCAGAAGATCTTACATTTTCGACGAATCCAGTTCATGTTCTAACATCCTTTTTCTTTATGATCAATTTCAGTATAACCTTCCCAGTTAGGTCCCCCCAAGTTGTATCGTCCTTCCAGGATTTGTTTGCATTTTTCTTCTCATGCGTGCTACAGAGCCCATCCATCTCATCCTTCTTAATTTGATAATCGAATGTAAATTAATTCCCCCCACGTATCACTACTTTGACATAGTGGTGGGGCTTGCATTGTCATATAATCCTGAGAGCTATGCCGGCGGTAGTGTAGCTACTGGTAGGATCTGCCATACCGGAGAGGTCACAGGTGATGATCCAGGCAAAGAGCGACATTCTGGTCCTCCAGGTAGGGGACTGGACATGTGATTGACAACCCCTTCCCGTAAAAGGCTTAATTGTTGAGAAGCCTTTAAAGACTGCAACTGGACGGAAACACCTAAATGGAGACAAAAGTCAAAGGATCGAGAGCAACGGCAGGCAATCGTAAAAGATGAAGAGGTTCATCATGGACAGTAGTGCCCGCAGAAGAATATAAATTAATCGTAACCACAGAGAACCGATGCAGAGAGGAGTTCTGAATGCAAAGGAATGCAAAAGAACAGATCATGGTTACATACAAGACAAATACATTACGTTCGGCAGGTGAACATACGAACCACAAAAAGAAAAGAAGACCGGGAGACGCATGGAGTTCAGCAAAATTCTTAAGGAAAAGGAATAAGCACCGGATATCCGAATATAAACCCTGAGAACAGTGCGGAGATCGGCGTAAGCGTATTCATGTGACAGGATTCTCAAGAGTCATCTGTACAGAAATGATGTCATTTGACGATATTTAATCAACTACAGACGTTAAATGGCGTCTGATGAGTAAATAGCACGTTTCTGAAGAAAAAAAAGAATTCGAAATGATGCAGGTGGAATAAATTATTGCTTATTTCAGTGTGTTATTCCAAGATTTGCCTGAAGGGAGTAGGGACAATCACAAAGAAATTCTGAAGGTGGATATCCAGGGCATCGGAGGGAATTTGAACAGAACACAATTGAAGGGAACTAAGATGGCGTAGCCCCACTTTAAAAAAGCTTCTGGAAAACAGCCAACGACATGTTTTACCACTCAGTTAAAACCGCACTACGGTGTGGGTCTATTTTCCACTGTAACAGCGCAACTAATCAACCGCGCCGCGCACTGCTTACACGGGGCGATATATATAGTATATATAGTAGAGTAAGAAAAGTGAAGGTATCCCTGTAACAGGTCGCGAAGGCCCATAGAGTTGTGAGACGTCGAGGCTCCCACATTTTCTAGACAATCGGCTCATATATGGCGGTAAGGTTGTCAGCCTTACCCGCCGGCCGCCCTTTACCCCCAGGAAGATTTCTGGTACTCATTTCTATTAGAGGCTGAGTCGACCTCAGGGCCATAGTGCGGCTGGAAGGATTAGGTCAACTGAAAAAAAATCCAATGACGTCATTGGGAATTGAACCGACCTTCCTACTTGCAGCATAGTGCCTCAACCAACTGCGCTACCGCGTGCCCCATATACACGTATATAGCTCAGTCAGTATAGCGACGGGCTACATGCTGGATAGCTGGGGTTCCATCCCCGGCAGGACAGGTTCTCCTCTCCACAGAGGCCAGACCGACACTGGAGCCCACCCAGCCTCCTATCCAGTACGTATCGGGGGCTCTTTCTCTGGGGGTAAAGCAGCAGGAGCGTGAAGCTGACCGCTCACCTTCATCTATTGCCTAGGTGAAGAATGGTGGAGCTATATCTCCAGTACCCCATACGTCTTCATGTTTTGGTGCATAATTAAGCACATATGAAACACTATAGAACTAGATTTCGGCCAGAACTGGAGCCACTCGATTTGTGCACTGGACCCTTCAATTCAGGGACCTTAATGAGTGACGTAACCGACTGTAGGTACGACTCTGGGAAGACGAGGTAAGAAGAGGCCCTATGGTTGAAGTACTGCTGCAGTAAACCAAAGGGAAACAGAGAAAGTGCTGGGATACATCTGAGTGATGTGGCCTTTGGATTCAGAAGTGTTGGGCGGCCTAAAATATGTGGACAGATATTTTACAAAAATGTGTAATTAGTCTTAGACACAATGCCCGAAGAAAGAGAGAGAATGAAAGGGGGGGAAAATAAAGGAAAATAAAGAGAAGTAATGGAAGGAAAGAGAAACAAAGAATAAAGAAATTAAGAAAATTTAATGAAAGAAGAAAGTAATTTAAATATATGCTCGAGTTTATTATGTAGAGTATCATCTTCTTGGATGTGACACCGTGTAGTACGGTAGAAATTTACCAACCTGCCTCCATCCTCAGGGTACAAGAATAAGCTAAGCAAGCAACCAGTAACCAGAGACTTCTTGTTGCTTCTTTCTTGCTGGTTGTTTGCTAGGCTTTCCCTTATATCCTGAGGATGGAGGCTGTAAGTTCCCACGAAATGTCAATAAATATCTACCAGACTATACGGTGTTGTATCCAACAAGAGAGTATTCTTCTTACCTTAAAACTTATATATCTTTTTAAATTATATTTCCAGAATCGTCTGCTGCCTCGTGGCATTGATCAAAGCAGAAATGATTATATCCATGAAGATACAGACTTCTTTCTCCCTGTTGTTCTATTTACAGTATCCACAAAAAACCGCGATACCAAAAAAATTATAGGTGTTTATGCTATTCGTGTTGTTTTTATTGCCTACACACTTAACTCTCCTCGAGAAGTCCCAGAGAATTCCTTGCGGCTTCGTGAATAAATATTTGTAAAAGCATCTTCAATTATGATCATCAGCCTAAAATAAGTCTGTACTAAAATACGTGTCTCTCTGTTAAAATACAATTCTTTGGAAAGAAAGGTAAAACTAATTTTGTTAAGCTAAAAACTATTTCTCTATCATTAGGTGTGCTGCAGACAAATTTGAAGACAAGATAATATACAAGGTTAATAAACGTTATTTCTGCAATATTGGCCCGGTTTCAACAAAATATTTAAAACTATTCTTCATTTATAACACATAAACACATGCCATGTCTGAAGAAACAAAATTCAACCGCGCACGCCGTAAATTTGTTTAAGGAATGGCGGCGCGATTCGTTACGCTTTATCCTTTGAAGAGTTAGACAAAATGTTTTCTTACATGTGGCAACTTCGCACATAAATACACACCCTTTTTAACCTTTTACAGAAAAAGAAATGTTCTTCCAACATTTCATCATTTACGAGGGCTAATATGATCTTATAGAGACAGGATGAGATGGGATGGATTGGATAGATCTGGCTCAGGATAGGGACCGGTGGAGGGCTCTTGTGAACACGGTGATGAACGTTCGGGTTCCATAAAATGCTGGGGAATTCTTGAGAAGCTGCAAAATTGGCGGCTCCTCCAGAAGGGCTCAGCTCCATGAGTAAGTAAGTAAATAAGTACAATTGTACAAGAGCACACAGCCCCCACAGACGCTCCTTGGACCTCGTCATTCTGAATGCTCGTGGCTGTTCCAGACAGACTCGAACGTAACTTGTAAAAGTCAATTACATTCTGTTCTAATTTGTTTTTTGTCTACCAGAAACTGATCGCTGAATGGGCTACACGGTCTTCGATAGTGGGCCAGGACTTTATGTTTCCCATAAATTTACGCTAACATGCTTACACATTTATTAAGTTATGGAAATACAATTTTACTTCTATGATTCAGACGTTCAAGATACTCGAAACAGCCCTACAGTTTTTAAAGAGGCTCTGGGCCCCATCCAGCCTCCTATCCAATTGGTACCGGGGTGCTCTTTCCCCGGGTTTAAAGCGGCTGGGGCGTGAATCTGACAACTCACATCCATCTAATGCCGAGGCCATAAATGGTGGAGGTATAACTCCACTCACTTATATGCCTTGATGTCACAGTACTTAATTAATTAATTAAGAGCAGGAACAACTTTACTTTCATCTTTATTTATTGCAAAGACTTTTCTAATACCAAATTTCGTCAAAACCCGGCCATCTGAATCGTGCCAACAGACGGTAACTATCCCCCCTTACATACATACAATTTATGCAAATTGTAAAACTCGCATAATAACTAGAACATGTAAATATCTGTGTAGTTGTGACATTCACCATTTCATGTTTCATGATATCTGTGTACCTTTTCTTTCTTTCTTCCCCTTCCGCCTTTGTTCGTATTTTCCCTTTTATTTTCCCATTAGACACATTCCCGGGGGGGGGCTCGCGGTAGTGTAGTTGGTTGGGTATTATTCTACAAGTCCTAAGGTCGTGAGTTCGATTCCCGATGAGGTCACTGAATTTTTTTCAAATAATCTAATCCTTCCAGCAGCACTATGGTCCTAGGGTCTCCTTAGCTTCTAACAGATATGAGTATCAGGAATCTTCCTGGGGATATCAGGAGGCCGGCGCGTAAGGCTGACAACCTCACCGCCATCTGTGAGCCCATAATTTCCAGCTAACATAGGATCCTCGACGTCTCACAAACCTATGGGCCTCGATGGCCTGATACAGGGATGGCTCTTATTCCCGTTCTTACGTTCTCTGTGAGTTATTCGACGACGATGTCACTGTCTAGACTAGACAGCTTCTAGTGAAAACCGGCAGTAGCCTAATCGAGGTCCTATTCCTGCACATGCGTAGAAGGAGTCAGAAAAAAACAGTATAAAGCTCACTCTTTCTCTCGAACTGTCCATACTTCCATTGCATTAAGGTTTTTTCCTTTCAGCTTTATAAATCCATTCTAAGCATTGTCTATAAGCTGATATCCTGTAAAGGTCTTTAGCTATGTCTGCCCATTCTTTCTCTATTTCCGAGCCACTGTAAACATTTTATCTTCTACCTTCTGCACGATGTGCTCTGTTACATCCATTCTGTGTTTCGTGTTGCACCTGTTTGCACCTACTCAGCTGTAAACACGCTGTCTCTTCCAAAAAAATCCATTTCGCTTTTATTTTTATTGGCTTAGAATTAGGACTGACATATTTATTCGGCGGCATTCTTTGGTTTGCTTTCATGTCTGAGTTTAAAGACGAGTTTTTAACAAAAGAAACATCTTTACCGACTGACGCCGTTACAATCATTACGGATGATCATTGTTCCATTCACAAAACTGAAGAATATTTTTCATGAATTGGACACATTCACTACAAACCACAATTACTAGTTAAATGAATTCTTTTGCTTCCTCCTATAGAGGAATGTGGGTCTAATGGATCGTATTTGACACCATGTAGAGGTCAGCTTGGTCAGAACACGTTTATATGTAAATGTAATAGAACTCTGGATAGTTCTGTTGACACCACATTAGAGTCAGGATATTAACTTGAATGCCATAACATGTAGCAGACTCACTGTCAGCGCCTTTCACAAGTCGTCACTGCGTCCATGTGGTGTATACAGACATCCTGAAAACATCGACTTTTCCGAGAGACATGGAACACTCAAGACATATAATCGAGAAGTAGCCCGTTCGATATCTGTCGAGTTAACTGTTATCCCGACTCAGTTAATAGTGTTTTCCGACACTATGTCCAGGAATAATGTCGGGACAGACCCCTGAAACGAAACACTACTGGCCTTTTTCCAAATTCTTATCTAGTCAACCTTCATGGTGGTTTCTTTCCACATACCTCACACAATCTCTGCGGTAGAAATGCGGGCATAGACTATTTACAACATATATCGTAGCCTTAACATTAAAATACTTTGCACTGTGCCCACTGACTGTATTTATGTGTTCCGTGCGATTCTCAGACTAAACAGAGGCTTATTTCCATACGAGGTATCAAGCAGTAGGTCTTTGTAACGGAGGCAGTTTGTCAGATCTGAGGTTCTCACAACGGTGACTATGAAGAGTCCTGTGTAGTCTGATAGAATTTCGCAGACGTTTCGGAGGGAGAGCCGTCTTCACAGCCTAAGTATAAGCTACGCAGGTAACTAGCAGGAAACAGGTGGCAAGATCTTTTCTGTTTGTGGTCTGTTCTTGATGGTTACTTGCTTGGTTTACTCTTCGACACTGAAGATGGAGGTGATATGTTCCTCTGAAACTTCACGCTCCTGTCATACAACCCTTTGCGTAATTTAAGTTCAGATATTGTGCTGATAGCTATCTTTTTTGGGAATATAACTCGAGAGGCATCCCAATAACAACAAAAACAGAGCAGAAAAATAAATGAGAGAAACGTTCCATTTTGTGTAAAAATAACTTCAAAAAGACTCGAATGACAAACAAACAAATAACAGAGAACAATTTTCCTGGAAATTTTAAACTAGGGGTCAACATTTTCTATACCAGGGCTTAGTAATGTCTTCGGGTCACGAATAAAGGCCTTCTGTACAAACTCTATTCAACTCAGTGAGTGTTTGGCGGGTCAGAGGCAGATGATTTACAGGGGTAATCCTATGGCCAGTTCAAATAACGTTAACATTCCTTGCTGCCACAATACTTCACAAGTCTTAATGCTTGTCCCACATGAGGCTCCCTCTCAGATACAAAATCTCAACAAAATTATCATTATCTCTACATCAAGCTGTAAGAAGGAAACACTCGCATATAAACTGAACGCATTATAACGGAATCACATCCGTCAGTCTGTTTCACCTCCGAAACTATCCGAATAAATCTAGTCTACAGATTCTACATTAAATATCAGGCGAATATGATTTCGATCGGTTACGGACCAACAATAAATCTAGTAGTTGCTATAAGATTCTGACGAGTGTGTATAACACACAGAGATATTGGGTTTTCGGACTTTATCCATCGTCCTGGTTTTTTAAGATACCTAAGAAAACCAGGATGATGGATAAAGTCCGAAAACCCAATATCTCTGAACAATAAATCTACTTTAAGACAAAGTAACATCTAAATTCATAAAATATATTCTTTATTCACTTCTCAACCTGATATTCGACTCTGTATAGTCCGAGATATAGGCCTGTCGCAAAGAAAACCACCAAAAAACACAAGGTCGAAGCTGGCTTTAATCTGGCAGGCTGCTATATGGATAAGATAAGGTTCTTTAACTAAAGTTATTTTAGGCTTATCATCTCTGAGGAAGAAAATGAATATATCATGCTTTTCAAGTATTTTCTGTGTATTTACAAGCGATATTTTAAGCAATCAGTAACATTGTGTTTTATCTGTATTTTTAGCAAATTTGTGTTGATGGTCTTAAATAGGTAAAATACAGTAATACTGAACTGGGATAGCGTAGTCGGTATAGCGACTGGCTATGGACCCTATGGACTGAACGACCGAGTGGTGAGTTCGAGTCACGGTGGGTTCAAGAATTTTCTCTTTTCCGTATCGTCTGTTCCTAGTTCCTGAAGTACACAGGTCTCTGGTTCGTGCACAGCAAATTGGGTCCGAGATTCCGTAATTATACAGACTGGCTCCAAAGTCAGTTAACCGGTTAGTAAATTGTACACTAAAACACATTAAAATTTATTTTATTACTTAATAATTTTATACAAATTGTTCTGGATGAATTTCTCCACATTCAACGCACAATTCACAAAGTTGTGATACCGTTATACAAACTGCACTGTAGGTATGAATCTGAACATTTGTGTTAACTGACTTCTGGGCCGCTCTATACGTCCCACTGTGTTCGGCCATCGGCCAACGTTTTACACGGAACTTTCTCAGATGCTGCTCGACCAGACGAAGGGGACCACGCTCAATGCTTATTATTTAACAATCCTGTCAGTAGCTGTGAATATTTGTCTGCTTCTGAGGTTACGTAATGTCCTGAACAAGCAACCTTACTTACTGAGCCCTTCTTGAGAAGGCGCAGCTACTCAAGAATTTCCCAGCATTTTATGGAACCCGAAGGTTCATTATCGTGTTCACAAGAGCCCTCCACTGGTCCCTATCCTGAGCCAGATCAATCCATCCCATCCCATCCTATCTCTCTAAGATCCATTCTAATACTGTCAACCCATCTACGCCTTTGTCTTCCCAGTTGTCTCTATCCTTCTGACTTTCCCACCAATATCCTACATGCATTCTCTTCTCCACTATTCGTGCTACATGCCCTGGAGAAGAGTACAAGTTATGAAGCTCCTCATTATGCAGTTTTCTCCAACCTTCTGTCACTTCATCTCTCTTCGGTTCAAATATTCTCCTCAACACCCTGTTCTCAAACACTCTCAGTCTATGTTCCACCCTTAATGTCAGAGACCAAGTTTCACACCCATATAGAACCACAGGCAAAATTACAGTTTTGTATGAACAAGCAATCTTACGAAAGATAAGTACTGCGCTTTCAATGAGACCTCCGGTACGGTGATCTGTTTCGCACTGTATTGTCATCTGTATTGGTGACTAAGACGCGGGTCTGGACTGGCAGTCGGTTTATTGGATAACTACTGGAACAATAACACATAAAGTAAAGTCTTCAGCACTTCAATTTTATCTTCGTTTGTAGCCTCCGGAACTCTGTTATCGGACTCTGTCCGTCCGTTATCTTCGCTACTCTTATGATCTTCTCTCGAACCGTGTAAAGTCACAGCTGCACTGCACTCCGCACAAGTCTCTCAGGTGTTTTGCACTGTCCTCTCAACTCAGCTGCTGAACTGCTGTTGTTGAGTCTCAGTCTCATTTTACGACAGACAGTCAGTCGGCCAGTCTGTCTTGGCATAAAGCACCCACCTGTGGCTTGCGGCCAGATCTTTATTTCTGTTTGACAGTTACGAGCTTGTTTTTCTTTCTTTGCGGGCCCCCTCTCTGACCAGAGGACGGGTCTTTGCCAGCGCAGTCTTTCTTGGGTCCGAGTCCCTTGGTACTCGAGACCATATATGACTGTCTCAAATTTGAGCCTTCCCTTTCCGTCGCTTCCTACGACTCGCAGGGTCACGGTGGAGGTATTCGACCCCGCCTCCACACGGGGGTAGCCCTGCTGCTGTTATTCTGTAAACCTCGTTATATAGCCTCCGCAAGGACCACATAGGAAACGCGGCCTCTGTTTTTGACGAAACTTGTTTACCGCTCGTTTCCTAGCAATGTGCGTCTGATATTGTTGTAACGAGCCCAGCTGAAGGTTGTTTACAGGTTCGTTGTCTGGAAATGGAAAGTCCTTTGCCTGTTGTTGGCCAAGAATTTTTCTTCGCGGGAACGTGTTTACCTAGCTGTTCCCTAGCAACGGATATACATGTTACAGTATCTTGAAAACAGAATCTAGAAGCTTCCAAATGATAACGAAACTACATACGTCACTGTCTAACGGTGGCGGCTGCTGTGATCGGCAGGAGTGGATGTATAGATCCACTAATTCTGACCTCTGCACTAGTTGGAGGTGAGTGTCCAACTTGGATAGAAGGCTGCGTGGGTCGAAGAGCCTGTCCTGAGCAGCGTAGCGGGAGAAGAATCTAGCCCCTACCAGGACTCGAATCCTCGGCCGTCCAGCCCGTAGCCGGTTGCTATACCGACTGCGCTATCCCGGCTTCTTATGTGTTAGTAATGCTTCCTCCAAACACAAGTTTCTTCAAGGTCAGGGTCAACAGAAGCACCAGAACAGATTGCAGCCAGTGTGCCAACACAATGACCGGGTCAAGGACGCCGTGTGTGTCATGTCGCTGGAGATGCACCGGATGTAGGAATCACCCGTCATCAGGACACTCATCAAGCGTTTCAAATATTTTTTTCTTTTCTTTCTGGTCCCTCGCTCCTATTCAAGCAGACGTTAGTTTGGATCACATATGAATTTATTGCTGATATATTTAAAACTGCGAAGTCGTAAATTCTACTGCTTTTAAAAAGCTAACAAGCAAAGAATATATTGGCGAAAACACGCCATTTCTTTTTTAGATTTTATTTCCGTTTTGAGTTTTACACGACATAATGAAAATAAAGTTCTGATCGCACGCAGTTTTCAATATCCCACGTCGAATTCTACTAACTGCGAATCATTCATCAAAACTTACTCATGAGGAGGGTCACGCGGTGGCGTAGTTGGTCAAGGCACTATGCTACACACCGGAAGCTCGCAGGTTCCATTCCCGATGAGTTCATTTGATTTTTCAATTACCTTATCCTTCCGACCGCACTATGGCCCTGGGGCCGACTCAGCCTGTATCAGAAATGAGTATCAGGAATCTTCCTAGGGGTAAAGGGCGTAAGGATGACAATCTTACCGCCATCTGTGATCCTGCTGTCTAGAAGATGTAGGAGCCTCGACGTCTCACGACCCAATGGGTCTCCACGGTCTGTTACAAGGATAGCTTATTCATGAGGAGGACTACTTCATAGCAACTTTTGCCGACGACACGGCCATACTATCAACAAGCAGAGATCCTCAAGTAGCATCACAACACTTACATAACCACTTAGATCTCTTTGAACAATGGGCCACCACATGGAAAATCACAATTAATCAGGCAAAATCTGTTCAGACAACATTCACCACCAGGAAAACAACATGCCCACAAGTCTCCATCCAGAACACACCAATTCCTGTGCAATCCGAGGTAAAATACTTGAGACTTCACTTGGACCAAAAATTAACATGGCAAAAACATAGTAAAACCAAACGTCAACAAATGAACATGAAACTCCGTGAAATGTTTTGGCTCATGAACCGTAAATCAAAATTATACTTAAAGAACAAACTGATACTGTACAAATGCATAATTAAACCTATATGGACATATGGAGTTCAACTGTGCGGCTGTGCAAAGCCATCAAATGCACAAATCATCCAAAGGCTACAGTCCAGAGTTCTACGAACAATCACCAACGCACCCTGGTACGTCTCCAATCGGACGCTCCACAACGACCTGCAAGTCCCATATGTAACAGACGAGATACGAAGATTAGCTCTACTCTACAAACAACGACTACAAGGACATGACAACAGATTAATTGAAGAAATAAGAAACCCTCCCAACATTGTACGGAGACTGAAGAGACAGTGGCCATCCGACCTTCCGAACAGACAAAATTAGGTTAAGCAATAAATTCTAGCATCAGTTGTGTTTAAGAGCATCGACGCTGGTTGATTCTCTACTCACGTTCCTACTTTTAACCAATTTACTTATTGCTCCTCACTGTAGTGAGTAGATTGTAAATTCGCAGAGAAATAAAAACAAAAATGAGGAGGACTACAAACCTAACACTCGTTTATTGGTAATTTATTTCAACGACGCTCTCAGTAACTCAGGCTATAGAATGTTGAATGTCTGGACGATAAAGAATAATGAATTCGAAATTATGTGAATGGAAGTGGTCATGGCCTAATTTCCTGTAGTCTCGAGGCACGTTACTGGAGGAACTGACAAAACCATGAAAACCTTCAGGCAGCATTGTCCTATCCAAGCCGAGATGCGAACTGGACATCTTCCGAATATAAGTCAGAAGTCAATTCGTTCGGTACAAACAAAACAGAAGAGATTTGAGGCTTTCACGGCGGTGACTATGAAGAAAGCAGTCTGCTTTTACCGGTTCTCACGTTCCTCCGAAACGTTGGTTAACACCACATATACACGGTGCCAAATCCCAGAAGACTGCTTTCTTCAAAACAGAAGTGATTTGAGATCGGAATCCAAGCCATTCTTTTGTGGATTTCAGAATTTCTCACTAGTCTACGACATAAATTCGTAAAGATTTGAAGAGTTATACCTTTTGGTATATAACGGCGTGTAGTCCGTTGAAAGTCAACGGACGTTTCGGAGGAATATGTCGCCTCAATCTCTAGGGTCCAAGAATAAGACAAGCAAGAGCTCTACTTGCTACCTGCTTCATACTTCGACCCTGAAAAATGAGGCAATACGTTCTTCGGAAACGTCAGTTGGCTTTGGCGTTATATCCCAGAAAATATAATTTTTCATGACCACCACTGTGAGAACCTCAAATCCTACATCGTAAAAGTTTATGTGCTATCTCCAGTACATAATCTCCTTGCCCTGGTACTTCATTAAGCACGGCGGGAATTATACCTTTTAAACTACATCCGAGTGAACGGAGAAGTTCATGGAGGTAGGCCTAGGCCCACTGGGGCTGTAGTGCCAAGGGGGAAAAAAAACTACATCCGAAACATTTTCGAGGGTGTGTCATGATTAGATAGTGACATAGATCGCTACGTCAGCATTAGAAAGTTACTAGATTCCATTTTAAGCATCCGATTGAGCTCATACTCGTCAAATACTGGAGATCTCACTGGATACACGGGACTTTTCTTGCGTAAGGTTGCCTAATCAAAGTATGACGCACGTACAAATCTGTTTTGCTCTCTTTATCTTGATATCTCAAAGCAACGTGAGAACCTTGAGCGGTTGCAGTAAGAGATAAAGGTTAACAACCTCTTCCTTATACCAGTAACAGAAAATGTCTCAGACAGTAAGAAATAAAGGAAGGGTTTGGTTCCTCGTCTCGGTGTTATGATTATTCCTTCCGCACCTGAAAGAGAACGATTCTGTAGCCAACTAATTCTCCTATCTAATGAACATCGAGCGGCCTCCGTAGTCTAGGGGTAACGTTCCCACCTCATGACTCAAGGTACGCGGGTTCAAACCCGGCGGAGGTCGCGGAATTTTTAAGGGCAAAATTAGGCAAAAAGTTTCCTGCCCAAGTAGTTTCCAATGCCTCTGGTAGATGGGGGAAGTATCGGGTACCGAGGGCCGACCTCGTTGGCTGAACGGGGCTGATACCACGCACCAGTACCGGTAGGGTATGGCGACTGGTAGAATATCAAAGGGGGACGTTCAATAGACTATTAGTCGCGGTGCATGGGGAAACCCACCCCCTCCAATAATAATAATAATAATAATAATGAATGTTATGCCACCAGTTATTCCGTGGTGACAGGGGGCGTGGAGGTATCCCCGCTGTCACCTTCTGTACTGCAGTCACAGGGCTAGGGCTAAGGAAACTGCTAAATAGCTTCCTCTCTTGTTGCTTCGTTGGCTAGGGGCACACTGTTCACCGGGCTTGGCAGGAGGGCGCAGGGGCGAAATGTGGTAAGGGAGGAATCACAACAGAAACCCACATCCTCACCCTATGCTACCCTATATTAGTATAAACACAATCAATATACAGTTATACACATTTTGGTACTATCACAATGAAAGAGCCGACTGGTGTCGGGTTACACATTACCCTTGGCTACCTCTGTATCATTCAGTTGGATCACTCTTACGCCCTGTACACTTTTGTAACGTTCCTAACTCAAGTCCCATTGGAGGAGTTACACTTTAATAATGTCACAATTATTATGCATGGCGATAAGAGTAGTTCCACTTACTTGGGTTGAATCTGCAGACGGATGGCGTTCCCGGGTGTCGAGTCGGTGCCCATTCTGACATAGCCTGCGGCCGCAATTGGCCAAAATTACTGTTAGAATAATCCCCTTACTAATTTGGTCTCTGGGTTATATACCTCTATTTATGCTAACTCATTATTTTCCCGGGGGGTGCAGTTCCGCCTCCAATGACGTCTTGTCCCAAGTGGTTGGCTGGGATCCTAAGGGGACACACCCCCTTCTACTGCTAGACCCTTTGGCTAACACTTTTACCTGCAACGTTCCCCCCATCTGGCTCAAGTGTAGCTTCTGCAAAGTTAGCATTTCGAGGTACCTTCAATGTCATTCTGCTGACTGGACATTCCCGCGTGGCAAGCCAAAGTCCGTCTAAGTCCATACGCAGAAATTCCTTTAAGTTGTTTAACCTTCTTACATCCGCTTTCGTACATCTTACAAGAATTTCCCAAGACTAAATCTATTCCAACCAATATTTTTCCCTAAAATACAAAAAGTTAATATTCTGTTAACATATTATCGGGGTTGGCCTTCACTGCACCACAATGAACATCGCAGATCTATCCGCAAGGGTGAAGGTGGCTAGAGTGTGAAGCTGCCTCTTTATGCTGTCACGATTTAGGGTGGATTTGCGCGTTACTTACAAGAATAGTTTTGGATTGGATTTGTAGGCAATTCATACTCAGGACTCGGAACAATGCAGCAATGCAGCGCTATCGCTGAGTTACACACGTTACAGTTCACAGTCACACACGCACTAGGGTTCTCAGTCTTCACCAGTCGTATTTTGGCAACGGATTTATAAGTCTCACTGTCACGTCAAGTCACACATGAACTCCTTTCTTGCCATTATTATGTAACTGCAAATTCCGCACTGCAGCCACGTTCTCTGGATCTCACATCGGTGGCAATGGAGAGCCTTATCTTCAAAGTAGCACAGATATATAGCTTGCTAGAACGTACTTCCTCCTCCAAACTGTTCGCAACGTGCTTGCCTAGCTTACTCTTCTCTGAAGACAAAAGCAAAGAGTTTCTCCTAGACATCGGCGAACCTCTACCGAATACATGGGGTAACATACCAGAAGATAGCGCTCTTCACGGAACCATACTAATAAGACTGTTTTTACTCAAAATCAATTGCCCAATGTACGCATGAAATTTGGTAGGCTCCTCATGAATCACCCTGTATATTTAACGTCAGAGACACTGTGCGAAACTTGGTCTCTGACATTATGGGAGGCACACAGGCTGGGAGTGTTTGAGAACAGGGTGTTGAGGAGAATATTTGGACCGAAGAGAGATTAAATGACGGGAGACTGGAGAAAACTGCATAATGAGGAGCTTCGTAACTTGTACTCCTCGCCAAACATAATTAGAATGATGAAGTCGAGGAGGATGAGATGGTAAGGACATGTAGCAAGAATGGGGAGACGAATGCATATAAGATATTGGTGGGAAAGTCAGAAGGAAAGAGACCACTAAGAAGACCAAGACGGAGGTGGGTGGACAAAGTTAAAATGGATCTTAGAGAGGCAGCATAGGAAGATGTGGACTGGATCGATGTGACAGGATAGGGAACAGTGGAGGGCTCTTGTGAACAGGGTAATGAACTTTCGGGTTCCATAAAATGCTGGCAAGTTCTGGCAATACAACTGGTGGCTTCTCAAGAAGGGCTCGGCTCCATGAAATTAGTTAGATAGACACTGTCTGTACGTTGCAATACGTGTACATTGAGTGCACTCTCAGATGGACATGTAATGCTCGCATTAAGCCAGGTCTCCGGGCCACGAGTAACAAATTGTTCAGCCGGCGACTGGGAGAAACTTGACATCTCATTAGACGTGTGAGTGACAGTCTGATGCATCGCCTCGACTGAGATATAACGGTAATGAAAGTTACTGTTGTTGTAAACGTTATCAGACCGGTATATATCATCATTACCAGTTCTACTCCCTCGAGCTGCGCAGACGAGAATGTAGATGCCAGTAAGATGCGGGGGGGAGCTAGGCATCTTCTCCCGCTGGTTATCTTAAGCAAAAATCAAAATTGAAAAGAATTAAAGATATTAAATAATTATTATCCTGAATACTCCTGAGTGATCAGCAAAAATAATCTCAAACGACTTAAGAATAAATCTGTAACCAGACAGTCTGGTTACCATCTTTTGCAAATAATTCTGTGGGCGCCCCCGTCTGCGGCACTTCCTTCCGCAAGTGACGTTACATAATAATGCATCATCCTCCATCCGCAAATCACACAACAGGACACTGGAAACTCCCATTAAATGACGTCTCTCTACACACTGACGCAAATTTCACTATCTCTTTTCCATCTTAGCAACTCTTTCAGTCAACTCGTATACAATCATAACGCGAACAGCAGCGATATTCTCTCTCGGAGCCCACCCAGATCTGTATGTGCATATCCTTACATGCTACTTAAGCGGCCTCCGTAGTCTAGGGGTAACGTTCCCACCTCGTGACTCAAGGTACGCGGGTTCAAACCCGGCGGAGGTCGTGGAGTTTTTAAGGGCGGAAAAATTCAGGGAACAAGTCCTCCGGGAGGGACTTTAAGCTGTGTGTCCCATGTCGTAGCTTTACGGTACGTAAAAGAACCTCATGTCCCAAGGGGACATTTCCCGCCCAACAGTAGTCTCTAACGCCTCTGGTAGATGGGGGAAGCATCGAGATACCGCTGTGCCAGTAGAGACCGAACTCGCTGGCTGAGTCGGGACTGATGGCATGCACCAGTACCGGTAGGGAATAAAGACTGGTAGAATATCATAGGGGGACGCACAATGGACCAGCAGTTTGTCTAAGTGCATGGGGAAACCCACCCTCTCCAATACAATACAATACAATACATGCTACTTCTACAGCCGGGTTCTTATCCTTTCTGACACTGCGTAAAAGTAAATATAAATTTGCCCTTATGCTTAACTAATTAAGAACCACGCCATGAGAACAGCCGGTCACGGTAACCGAGCGGTCTCAGGCATGTTGTCTTCGCTCGCTCGGAAGCCGGGATCGTGGGTTCGAATTCCGCACAAGGCATGGATGTTTGGTATGTGTTTATTCTGTGTTTGTGTTGTCCTGTGTTTAGGTAGGAGCCTTGCGACAAGCTAATCACTCGTCCAAGGAGTCATACCGTCTGTAAAATGTTCGAAACGAAAAAACAACCTCGACACCGCAAGGTATAAGAGGAACGGATTAAGTAAACAAGCCATGAAAACATATGCAGAATGTAAGTACAGCTCCAAGTATCATTGACCTTGGTACTAGATAGAAGTAAGAGGTCAGCTTTATCATCGCAGAAACAGCCCCTGATACCCCTTAGATACGAGGCTGGCTGGGTCCAAGCGCGGATCTGGACATTGTGGAAAAGATATCAATTTCTTGTCCCTACAGGGAATCAAGCCTCAAATCCTCCACTGTCCAGCGCCTGGCCTAGTAACTATATCGACTGAGCTATCCTGTCTTCTTGAATCAAGCAATGTAATAATAAAAAGGTCCGGTCACGGTAGCCGAGCGGTCTAAGGCATGTACTGTCTTCGCTCGCTTGGAAACCGGGATCGTGGGTTCGAATCCCATTAAGGCATGAATGTTTAGTTTGTGTCTGTGCGTTTTCTGTGTTTGTGTACAGGTAGAAGGCTTGCGACGAGCTGATCACCCGCCCAAGGAGACCTACCGAATGTCTAAGATCTAGAAAAACCGAAGTGCACGGAGAAGTTCATGGAGATAGGCCTAGGCCCACTGGGGCTGTAGCGCCAAGGAAAAAAATAATAATAATAAAATGGAAGCTAATTACCTGTGCCCGTGCGAAATATCTGAATGGATCACTTGCCATTAAGTTGTTAGCAGTTCGCCTCTCAGTGTTTGCTTCCAAAGACGCTGCCTTCAGACTTTATGCACGACAACTGGGCCACAAGTTGGGTAACTGGAGAATTGACAGCACCAAGACAAGATTCGGAAGCTTAACCCATGACAAATTACCCAGCTGTGCTCATAGTGACCCCTGACCTTGGTCATCAGTCACTGTTTGTTTCGTTATTCTCCATTAGATTTTATCTGGCCAAGTGTCATTATTTTAATAAGATTATATATGAAAAGTTCAGAGAGGTGCGTTGTGTAGTATTGGAGTGGCATTCCAGTGCATATGGGTACAGTCAGGTCCAAACAACCAAGCTACTTCCGTACCAGTTACAGTCGCTTCCGAGAACCCAATTACACATGTACAGACTTCAACAAGATCAGACCTTTGAGAAGGACACTATCAAATCAAGATTGCGTTCGTTACGAGATTAAGAGCAGAATAAATTCGGGAACTGCTCTGTTACCATTCAGATCAGGATCATCTGTTATATAAAAAGGCAAAGAAGTTAAATGTACAAAACAATAATTTTATCTCCAGATGTGTATGGGTGTGAAACTTGGTCTCTTACACTTTGGGGGGTGGGGATTGTTTTACGACGCTCTCAACAGCTAAACTACAGGGTGATACATGAATGATGACGAACTGGAAAGGATTTTCAAGGACTATCGTATCCTAAATGAAGTTGCAGACCCGGAATTTACCTGGGCGGATATGGGAAAATAGCGGAAAACTAACGGCAGGACAACTGATTTCCCGACTGAGATCCAAATCCTGTACCTCCCGAATGCAAACCTTCAGCGTCGCCGCTACATCAACCCTCCAGATATCTCTCTCATTGAAAGACGAAAAGAGTCCGAACGCGGTTGAGAACGATTTGCTGGAGAAAATTGCATGATGAAGAGCTTCACTCCTTGTGCTCTTCGCCAGACCAGGAATTGTGAGAACAGCAGGGCATGTGACATGTATGGGAGCGAAGAGGCGGGCGTATGAAGGGGAAATGCCATTAGCGAGACCCAAAAGTAAACGGCAGGATAATATTAAAATGGACCTAAAATAAATAGGGTATGGGGGAGCGGACTGGATTCATCTGGCTCAGGATAGGAACAAGTGAGGGCTCTTGTGAAAACGGTAAAGATCCATCACGTTCTGTAAAAGACTGGGAATTTCTTAAATATCTGAGTAAATATTTATAAGCTTCTGAAGTAGTTCAGTGACAAGCCTAGGAAATTACCTCAACATGCTTCTAGGAATTATATCGTATACAACAAGACAGATGCAAATTAAACTGCAAATTAGGACGGTCTATGATAGGAGGCCATTAGGCAACTGTTCGCCCACTGTCCTGTCCCAAAAACTTCGATATTTAGACAAGTTGAGCATGAAGGGCTGTGCTTTCTCATCGCTCCCTATGAGGCCTTGACTGGCAGGCTTTCTGCCCAGTTTATATGAAATGTAAACAGTACAAATATTAGAACCGTTAAAGATTTCTGCCTTCTTAGATATATCGCCGTATATACGGACGGAAATCGACCAAATTTCGGAGTAAAATTTCGCCTCCGATCCTCAGTGTCGAAGAATAGGCCAAACAATAAACCAGCATGAAGCAGGTAGTAAGCGGGTGTCTTACTTAGGTTACTCTTCGACCATGAAGATGGAGGCGATATGTTCCCTCGAATCGTTCTGAACACTCTACATGGCGTTATATCCCAGAAGACAGACCTCTCAGACAAGCATCTTAATTGAGCGTATGTAATGTGTAACGAATTTCAATAATATTAACAACATAATACTGTCACGTGACTGCCTGACGATAGAAGTGTTTTGGCTTGTTAATTGAATTTACTATACAATTTTACAGATCGTGACTGCACTTCAGAGATCACTGTCACACACAGACTAATGTTCTGTCCAACTGCGGACTTTTCTCTGCTTCCGGGCTCACGTCCTTGTAGGGTGGCGTCCATCCCACGCCAGCCTCATATTCTGACCTCTGGCTTCAGCTTGTACCTCCTGCAGCTGACTTCCAACTGCCAATCTCCAAATTCAGCTGTCAATTTTTGACTCGATTCCGAGTTGAACTCACTAGCTTCCTGCTGCCGAAATATCCCGCAAAGTCAAAGTTATCTTACGACCGACGGTCACTCGGTCAGCCTGTCTTAGTGTGAAGCCCCCACCTGGGGACCATGACCAGATTTTTGTTGCTGTCAGACAGTTGAGAGTTTGTTGACAAGGGTCGCCCTCTCTGACGAGAGGATGGGTCTGTGTTTGCAACTGCTGTTGGCCCTCGCCAGAGCAGCCATTCTCTTGTCCGAGTCTGTCGGTCGGTCGGTCGACTAAATTGCTGCTGGCCTTCGCCAGCGAAATAATTCCTGGCTTCAGTCTCCTCGAAATCCATGAACAAAGTTTTTATTCTCTCCTGGGCATGTACGTGTTTGGAAATGGGGCCTCCTCTTCGAAGAGGGAGGGGTCGGTCTTTCCGTGCAGGCGCTACGTTTGTTGCCCCGCAGTTTCAGCACGAGTAAGTACACGCTGTCACGGCGTCCAGGCCACTATGGACTCTGTGTGTCACTGTACTATGCTAAGTAACATTTATATAAGTTATACAGGGGTTTCCTGTCAACTACTATGAAAACTGTAGTTAGCTGAAAGGTCGTAGGCCTGTCCGCTGCCAAGTCAAAGTCAGTTACATTGCCACCTTCGATAAATCAATCTGCCTTGGTGTCGAGTGGAGCGGACCATATAGAAAACGCCGCTTCCAACGGCTCCTCCGCTATTGCGTGCGCGTTGCTTAGAGATGGTTCTGGTATTGTTGCGTGTTTACGCAGCTGTTATCTAGCAGTGGCTGGTTCTCTGGCTCCCTTATTCTAGCTGTCAGACCTCATGTCACAATATAATAAACTATAAAATATACTAAAATAAGATGCATCCCATGTATACACTTTTGAGTGCTGTGTCAATGATCACCCCGAGTTTGTCTGTAGAGGCCGAAAACATAAACAGGCCTCAGACTGCTAATAATGGGGGGGGGACGCCTGAAAACATTACTTTCCGTGTTTCTATTTATATTTCAAGGAAAGTGTTTGTTGTTCTTGGGGACTTAAGCTGTCTACACCATCCATCCTAATTCCCGGAGACTTAAGAAGAGACTCAAAGGGAACGAAGTTCCTCCAAGGCGCCAGTGCCGGAGTAGAATTGTTGCATGTCTGCGTAACCACCCACGAACTGCGTGAACTCCGTTATTGTTATTATTATTTGAACAATCTCTGTTGTTTCTTGTTCCTACCTGACTGTTGCATCAGCACGTTAATAAATAAGTGAATTACGGTTGTTATTGTTATGTAGATTTGCATATTGTTCTCGTATTATTTTTAGCTGGTAGCATAGTTGGTTGAGGCACTATGCTAGAAGCCGCAAGGTCGCGGGTTCGAGTCCCGATGAGGTGGATTTTTCAATTTACCTAATCCTTCCAGTTACACTACATCCCTGGGGTCGACTCAGCCTCTAACATAAACGAATACCAAAAATCTTCTTGGGGGTAAAGGGTGGCCGGCGCGTAAGGCTGACAACTTTACCGGAATCTGTAAGCTGATTTTCTAGAGCAAATGTGAGAGCCTCGACGTCTCACAACCCTATGGGCCTTCACGGCCTATTACAGGGATAGCTTTACTTTTTCTACTAAATTTTACTATATCAATTGCACTTTGTGAAGCTTTGCCATCTTTCCAGTGCTTGGTGCAAACGATTTTCTTACTGCTGTCAAGTACTTTGAATGGACTGTTGTTATTATCATTATTATTATTATTATTATTATCGTTCTTTAAGTTAGTTATTTAACGACGCTGTCAGTATCGAGGCTACACAGCTCCGATGACAGGACAATTAAAGAACGTGGAACAGCGTGGAATGAGAATTGACGAGGGACACTAAAATACTTGGAGAAAATCAGCCCACAGCGTAGTAGATATAGTGACTAGCTAGGGGCTGGAAGACCAGTGGACTGGCCGAGATTCGAAACTGGTACTTCCAGAACGAAAGGACAAAACTTCTAAAACTAGGAACTGTGTTTCTAAACACCCTGTCGGATTGAGAGGAGGGGGAGGTAGGTGTTACGCGGGAATATTTCCGATTCTTACGACAGCAACGTGCCTGTTTTAATAACAATATATATCAGTTTCAGTTTTCTGAAGCAAGTGATACTCCGGTGCCAAAGTTTCGACGTGTGTGTGTGTGACTTGCTGGGCACGTTGAGGTATGAATATATGAGGGCTGTAACCAAGGCGGTGTGTCACCTACAGGTGGACTAAAGTGTGGCTTGTCTTGGTTATTTAGAGCAGCGTGAATTCTGTGCCAACTCTCGTCACACAAGAGCAGCCTCTGAGAAGGAGCCGAGAGAACGGAAGGATAAAGAAACAATTGAGACAGAGGAAGAAAATGAGAAGAACTAAGAAATAGAGCGTGCAAAAAAAAATCGAAGAGAAAGGTGGAATGAGAGAGACAGAGAAAGGAGAGAAGAATAGAAAAGAAATATTTAAGAAGGAAAAAGAAATAAATAAACTACGAGAAAAGTAAGAAACAAGAAAAATAGAGAATGAAAGACGAAGCAGAAAGAAAGTAAAAAATAAGCAGGAAAGAGAGCGAAGAGAAAAGAAAATGGGGAAAAAACGAGAGACAGGAAAGCGAGAAGGAAGTGAAAGAAAAAATAAAACAATGCATTCCGAAGTTTAAACGTCGGATGCAAGAAGCTAATAAATAGGTCACGACAGTTGTAATGTTAAGAGCTCCTAATCTAGTATCACTCTTCGTGTCGTCATGAGTTCGTATTTACGAAAAGAATGGTAAGTCTACATTGATTCTCGGAAATAAAAGCAAATAGCTCTTGCCTAGGTATTACCATTTAAAACACATATTGTTCTTCGGGACCATTGTTTACACTTCTTAACTTTCCGTAGCTGCACCGCAATGCCAACAGGATTGCCAACAGCGGAGCGACAGATATACCTACGTACAGAATCCCTGAACCCGAATAAATTAATCAATTTGTGTGTAAAATAATATGACTGAAAAAGGTAACATTGCTCCTGTGCTTAATTAATGAAGTACTATGCCACGAAGACGTATGGGGGAGTGTAGGTATAGGTCCGTCATTCTTTACCTCAACACTAGATGGAGTAAAGCGGTCAGCTTCACGCACCTGCCGCTTTACCCCCAGGGGAAGAGCCTCCGATACGCATTTGATAGGAGGCTGGGTGGACCCCAGAGCCGGTTTGGGCGCTGTGGAGAAAAGAAAAATCGTATCTCTGTCGGGATTCGAACTCCTGCGTCCAGCCCGTACGGCGTTGTTCTACCGACTGAGCTATCCTGACTCATATATGACTGGTATAATTACATTACTTAACATGAACCGGGAGGATATACTACTTTGCCATAAGGACTTTCTCTAAATTTGCCATGTTAGAATGATGACATTAATACTACCTTAAAATAGGCCACAATCACTACCTCTTATTCTTGTTTGTTTAGCGACGACTTTACAAATGCATGAATTATGTACAGTCGAATGGTGACTTGTGAATGATCTGTAAAGGTTTTAAGAGGTAGTGATTGTGGCCTATTTTAAGGTAGTAAAGACTGTCCCTTTACCATCCGACTGTACATAATCCATGCATTTGAAACGTCGTCGCTAAATGAACAAGAATGAATTATTAAAACCAACGAGGGGGCTACTCCAAGACTGTCCCTTTCCGGTCCAGTTCCTGGAGCAGATTGGCCGGATCAGAAGATAAACTGAGTTCGAAGCTGCGCTTGACCGGGCTGCAGAGAATACTGTAAGTTTTGTAAAGCGGATGAATCAGCCGGTTACGCCACGGTGCCGCCAAGACAACCGCAATACCGTGCAGACGCTCCATCCGTTTCAAAAGAATTTGCCACTTCACGAGCTCCCTGCCGCTTCTAGCATAAACCGTGGTGCCAACATACATGCACGTCGTTAAGCTGGTTATTTAACGACGCCGCCAGTATCGAGTCTATGCAGGAGAGTTACAGGACTGCCAGAGTCGTGAGACAGTAAAATATGGTATCGGAAACAACAATCACACTGCTGGCGAGGACCAACCGAGACTATACAGAGTCGATGACTTGATGACTAACGCATATGGAGCAGTTGATGGAATGGGAACTGGCGGTCGAAACCGAAGTACACAAATATTTCGTGATGCAGCGACTGAATGGGTTAGTTCTTCTACTTCTTCTTCGACGTATTAAGAGTTCATGGCTCCTGCACTATGGCTGACAGTCCCGCCGATTCGCAGCAGCGTCGATTTCCTTCAGTACCAAACTAAACCAACTCCACGGAGCAGAACCGTTCTCGAGAAGTTGATAATGGCTTCTACAGTAACCGGGCTCGTATTATTCGATATATGGGGTTAACTGTAATGCCAGTTTGCTCCGCCTGGATATGAGACGGTGATATCAGTGTTTGAACGTCAACTAGCTTGTAGATGCAGTAAGAAATGGGAGGGGGAAGTTGTTCGCGGTTTGCATTAATTAATTAGCAAATGAAAACAGATCAGTTATTCCAATGCCTGAATATTTGCGCGTAAGGCTGACAACATCCTGAGGAGAATATTTGGACCAAAGAGATATGAAATCATAGGAGGTTGGAGAAAACTGCATAATGAGGAGCTTCATAACTTGTACTCTTTTCCAAGTATAATTAGAATGATCAAGTCAAGGAGGATGTGGTGGGCAGGTCATGTAGCACGAATGGGGGATACGATGAATGCGTATAGGATATTGGTGGGAAAGCCAAAAGGAAAGAGACCACAGGGAAGACCAAGGCGTAGGTGGGTAGACAATATTAGAATGGATCTTAGAGAGATAGGGCGGGATGGTATGGATTGGATAAAAATTGGCTCAGGATAGGGACCAGTGGAGGGCTCTTGTGAACACGGTGATGAACCTTCGGATTCCATAAAATGCTGGGAAATTCTTGAGTAGCTGCAGAATTGGCGGATCCTCAAGAAGGGCTCAGCTCCATGAGTAAGTAAGTAAGTAAGGCTGACAACATCATCGCCATCTGTGAGCCGATTGTCTAGAAATGTGGGAGCCTTGACTCTCACAAAACTTTGGGCCTCCAAGGTCTGTTACAGAGATAGCTCACCATAACTTTTTTTTCCTTGGCACTACAGCCCCAGTGGGCCTAGGCCTAACTCCATGAACTTCTCCGAACCTTAACTTTACCTTACAAAATAAGAAGTGTCATGCATACGTTGCCTTACATGATTTCTCTGTTAGCAACCCTGATTCGCCTTTACTAGCAGTTAATCTTTTCTTCGCGGCTATTTCGACTCGAATGATTCTCTGTGGATCTGTCGACTCTAAACAACAATAAGCTAGTGGTATTACAACCGTTTCGAATACAACAGACACTCGGCTGGAAGCTATTAGTCTCCACACACGCCATCGAATTCCGCGGAACTAACTGACTCTACAGAGCTGAGCCCTTCTTGGAAAGCCGACAGTTGCTCAGATAATTAAGAATTTCTCAAAATTTTATAGAACCCGAAGGTTCATTACCGTTTTCACTAGAGCTTTTCACTGGTCCCTATCCTGAGCCAGAACAATCCAGTTCATAACACCCAATACTATTTCTCTAAGATCCACTTTAATAGCATCCTCCCAACTACGTCTATGTCTTCCTAGCGGTTTCTTTCCTTCTGGCCTTCCTACCCTCTTTGACTGATTATTATAATTACATTTCGCGAACAGTAGAAGTTATGGAGCTCCTCATTATATAACTTTCTCCAACATCCTACCGTTTCATCCCTCTTCCAGGTACGTCATCTGTTAAAACAACTGTGATTAAATTAGAATTCCAACTGCGGTCTTCCAAAGGGTACCTTGGGCAGACCGGTTACATTGTGGAACCCTAAGTTTGTCTGTCGTCTTCCCATCAGTGCGTCACGTGTGTCACCTGAACCCAACTCACATCCTCAGAGTCACAGGCTTACTTCTGTAGCATCCCACCCCCTTTCAACGCCAGGTTCTCCCAGCTGGTCTCTGGGACACTCACCTCCAGCTAGTGCCGAGGTCAAGAAAATGTGGATCTATACATCCACTCCCCCGTACGCCTTCATGGCGTAGCGCTTAATTCGTTGAGCGCAGGGACAATTTTACTTACTTACTTTACTTTTAGGCCGCGCCATAGCTCAAGCGGTTAGTCGCTGGCTTCCCATCGCGGCGGCCCGGGTTCGATCCCGGGTCTTGTCAAGTGGGATTTGTGGTGGACAAAGTGGCGCTGGGGCAGGTTTTCTCCGAGTACTTCGGTTTCCCCTCCCAATCTTCGTTCCACCAACTGCTCCACAATCATCCTCGCCTATCATCTGGGGCTGGTACAATAGGCCAGAAGTGGCCGCAGTACAAGGGACTTAGTCCCACCTCAGCAGCAATAAAAAAATACTTTACTTTACTTTATATCAATGTAAAAAAAAAAAGTAAAACTGTCCTTGCGCTTAACCAACTAAGCACTACGCCATGAAGGCGTATGGGGGAGTAGATGTACATATACACATTTATGACTTCGCCACTTACTGAAGGTGAGCAGTCAGTTTCACGCTCCGGCCGCTTTACCTCCGGTAACCATTGGATAGGAGGCTGGGTGGGCCCCAGAGTCGGTCTGGGCGACGTGGAGAAGGGACAATTCTTGACCCTACCGAGACTCGAACTCCGACTCCTCGGTCGTCCAGCCCGTAGTCAGCCGCTATACCGACTGCGCTATCCCGGCTCCCGATTATCGCATGAAAACATGTTATATATATGAACGATGCCATTTCAGCAGTTTTTAAAGACTGGTCGGATGGTTCTAATGGCTGATTCTCTTATGCTTTAAATTGCTGAGGTTATGCTGTGTTTGCTACGACACAACCGTGTGAGGAGCGCCGGTTCATAGCTAGGATTTGAGTCCCAAGCGTGAGTCACAGGCGTTACCGCTGTGATAACACGACAAAGGATTTATATAGTATACTCTCAGCTCTCTGTTTCCATTAAGAGACATAAAGTCAGTCGCACCATCTCTTCTGGCCGAAACTGCCGTCTACGACCGTGGAGGTCACGTTCTCGAACTGCACCCCCATCTGTTCCCCACGGACATACATACCGACGCGAGTCGTCCCGTTAAAATAACTGCGACGAGCGCGTTTGTCTAACAGCAAACACTTTACATAACTTCAGGAACACCTGAATGTCCCCAAATTCAGTTCACATCTTACAAGCGGGTCATAACACACGCGGCTTTATCTGCGAACTTGAACCGCAGTAGAGAAATGTGATTAAGATATTCGGCTGATTAAGACTCGTTGGCCACTAAAATGGGAACAAGAGCCATTGGTAAGAAGCGCGGATTTAATATGACATATTAAAACTTTGTATTAGTGGATGAAAACCGTCGAGGAGTCTATGGACATGATTTGGACCTACCGTATATACGCATGTATAGGCCGCGTGCGTGTATAGGCCGCAGCACAATTTTCAGACAGAAATTATAGAAAAAATAATTTTCTTGGAATATTATTTCAGGAGTATTACACCCTGTATTACTAATTATGAATATAATTTTTTTAAATGAAGTGTGATTTCGAATATTTCGAATATAAGCCGCACCCCAGTTTTCCTCTTGAATTTTTGGCAAAAAATGTGCGGCCTATACATGCGTAAATACGGTATATCTTTCGCCTTAGCAGAAATTATGGCCCACAGTTTTCCTGTCAACGTGAGAGTTATGTAATTGGGTAAAGAAAAACGTGCTATTTTTATTCCATAGTGCACGTTAATAATATTACATTGATAAATACATCTAAACACTATTTGATACATGGAAAAGAAAAATAAAATCATGCCCCTCTCAGAAAGCCAATAAATGACCTCACTTCTAGAAGCCATCACTGTTCTAAAACCGTGCGTGTGTGTACAGAGAGAGTTAAAATCTGTTAATAAAGTCTCTGGCACAAATACTATCATCGGATCCAGACTGGGGCGGCATCTGGGCAGACACACAAGGCTATCTCCACAAATCATGACCGTGACGGTTCGAAACTGTCGAACAAACTGTCTGTATGATTGCTAATGTTACGCTTGAAGAAAGTCAATGACTGCTACCAGACTGCTCTCACTCTACAGCTCAAAACACGTTTTTTGTTTATGACATATAAAATTGTGGTTGGAAACCCACAAAAATAATAAACTTCATGAGTAACGTTGACGTGGATGGAGATAGTATTCAAATGGCTAATTCAAATTTGAGTAGGTGCCCTTCTTAGTGAGATAAGAACATATTTATTTTGTTTCTTCGTGGTTTATTTAACGACGATTTCAAGAATTCAGATTACATGGAGTCGAAGGATAGGATGATTAGTGAGTAATTAATCGGGCAGGTTTTGTAAGGAAGGGGATGTGGCCTAATCTGACGTAATATCCCGGAATTTGTATCGAAGGATTGATAAAAAAACATGTAAAACCTGTTGGCCGGGGTCCAGGCTGAGATTTGAAGCCGGAATCTCCCGATTACAAGACACGATTAATACACAGTCACGGATTTTAACTGGTCACTGCTGGGCTGCCGCAGTTTAAGTCCTGGAACAGGAATTTTGCGCATGCCTCTGACCAGATGACCTTCTAATAGTTCTGATGTCCTGTTTCTCTAGACCCACATTGCTGACAATTGCACAGTAATTATGATATGAGTTATGACATCTGAGGTTCTTACGTGAATTACTACTTTCTGGGATCTTCCAAGTTGTTTAGTCTAGTACAAGTTTATCGACGTTTCGGAAGATAATGCAGCCTCAAACTTCAGATATCACTTTTCTACCCTGAAGAGAGGGGCACCACATTCTTGCGAAAGGTCGGTAAACACCTACAAGTCTACATGACTTCACAACCCATAAGACTGCATGTAATCTGCATAGTTAATATGGGAGTCGAATGCCTTTCGTGTAACTTGACTGTTCGATTCGTATATCTGCTTATGGATAAAAATGATTTGCCATTTCCTGCTCGTATATTTATTCATATATTTTTTTCCATGCAGTACTGTAATGCCCACCTTACCTCATCCGTTGTCCGCTGTGATTCCCGCGACCACGTTCGCCTGGAAGTTGAGGTTAGTTTCTAAATCACGGCTTGTGTCCGCGTATAGGCAAAGCAAAATTGTTCTGTTTTGTTGTCCTTTTCGTATTTCCCTTTCTCCACAGAACACAGCTCGAATGAGAAGTTCCCTTTAATCCGTATCACTAATCACTCACCATTTTCGTTCCAGTTCCAGTTACTAGTTGCCCGACTGGTCCATTCCCGCTTGTTTTTGTTTCCATACTTTAATTTGACTTGCTCAGTTAATCGTGTTGTGATTACGTCCTTGTATAAAAGTATCTATTTCCGGAATTTATATCGAAATATCAGGGTAAAATACTGGGATGGGCAAAGAAATAAAGTGAGAATTTCAGAAAAGGGAAGAATGGTAAATGTAGGACTGTAAACAGGCACAAAATATTTTATAAAATAAGCACTAGTATGATTCATTAATTGATGTGTGAAATGTATTATACATATATATACTTCTAAACATGACATCATCCCAATTCGTGCGAAAGTGATATAGGTACTAGTTTACTTTATTTATGGCATATTTAATGAGATTTTCAATATTTCAGATTCTATAGGCTTGAAGGCTAGGATGATGAATCAATACTGAATTCAAAAGAATGTGGAAGGAAGCGACTGCAGCCTAATTTCAGATGCTCTTCTGGCATTTCCCTAAATAACTAAGAAAGACGTGTTTCCAGGCCGAGATTTGAACACATAATCACCGGAATACAGAATAGAAGTACTACTTACACAGTTATTAAAGATACCTGTGTGACTCTGGTTTTATGCTCATCCTTCTCTGTCGACATCTAAATGGGTATAAAACAAAAACTAAACTGCAAGGGAAAAATAAATAAATACAAACAGAAATATTGTCACCATCAACAGCATGGACACTGCTTTATTTATCTGTTAAAACATTAACATAGCCTTTATGTACACATGACACAAATATTTCATTGGTATCAACATAAAATGATCAATAAATAATTTCAATATTACATTAATGATATTATTAATCACAAGGTTCAGCAATAGACTTATGAAAATATAAAACTTTATACATGTACCAATGTTACATTTATCTTTCAGCACTTGACTGTGAAACTACCTTCGGAACTCTTCACAGCACTTGTCTCAACACATGTTAACAAACATGATTGGTGTTGTTAACTATTTCCAGATGGCAGTCACTTACAAGGATGTTTCATTAACATGTGTTTCATATCTGATTACAAACAGAACTCTGGCAATGTAAAATAAAATCCAAGTATAAACAGCTTCAAACATGAGACCCCAAGTTCCACAGTTACGGTGTAAAAACTCTCTCAAATACTTTTCACGGTGATAAGCAATCACCTGAAAACAGCAGTAGAGTCAACTACTGAAACATCATGTACATCAAATATCCCTCAGATAATAGACAACACGCAACATAATATTGGTATAAACTGTCAGATAGCTTGTTCACTTTATTAATTACATTTAAAAGTGTACTGATGATACAGTAGTCCAAAGGGCCTTTTGAAATTAAAATTCTTTCATATATTTATGCCTTCACCTTTTTTCCTTTCCTTTATCTGTTTCATACCTTTATCTCCATCACTCCATTCTATGTTAAAACAATGAATGTCAGTTTTGAATTATGACATATATTTTGTTTAATTTCATTAATTTCAATTAATGCATGGCACTATAACATATGTGCCACAGAGCCACCTTTTATTTAAATAGCAATGAAAGGCCAAACATCTTAAAATGAGAGTATATTACTATCATCTATTCATGTACTACATTTCAAGATTTATTATTTTTTTTTAAATAGATGAATCAATAGTGACTGGTGAAACATCAATCATTCCTTTTCTTCAGTATTTTACATAAATTTTTTGGGCATGAATTTGATAGTATTGACTGAGTCTCATACAAATCCAAATTGACTAATAACATAAGCATTTGCCTTTACTGAAAAACAAGATAAATGATTACTTACTTCACAGTCAGTTCCTTGTCAGAGATGATAGATGGGAAATGAAAGCAAAAATTTCTGCATTAGATTCAACTGGAGATTTCTGGCACAGATGTTCAGTGCCTTACTCCTAGATCAGAAGGACTGATAAAATAAGAAAGACTCCTTATTTGAAAACCTTATGAAAGGTAATTTCATTGTCAAATTAGGACATTTAAAAAAGGGTTGAAGTCTTTGTGTTTTCATTCTCTAATCCTAATGTGGTGATGTTAAAGAAATGTGCCTAAAGAACTTATGCATTGGTAATCTTATTTATTTTCTTGCAATGCACAATGCAGTTTCCAAAAATAAAACCATAAAGTTGTCAGTTTTGGAACTCTTGATAAATTCTCAAATCTGATTTGCAAGCATTTTAATACTTGCAAACATTAAAGTTGAAAAAAAAAGGTAAAGCTATCCCTGTAACAGGCTGTGAAGACCCATAGGGTTGTGAGATGTTGAGGCTCCCATGTTTTCTAAACAATCAGCTCATAGATGGCGGTAAGGTTGTCAGCCTTGCGCGCCCGCTGCCCTTTATTCCCCAGGAAGATTCCTGGTACTCATTTGTTTTAGAGGCTGAGTTGACCCCAGGGCCATAGTGTGGCTGGAAGGATTAGGTAGATGTACAGACACATTTTCTTGACCTTGGCAGTAGCTGGATGTGATTGGTCATCTTCACGCCCTAGCCTCTTTACCTCCAGGGAAAGAGCTCCCTGGTACCCATTGGATAGGAGGTTGGGTTGACCCCATAGCCCATCTAGATGATATGGAGAAGAGAAAATTCTTGACTCTATCAGGACTCGAACTCCGACCCCTCGATCAACCAGCCCACAGCCAGTTGCTATACTGACTATGCTATCCTGGCTCCATGAAAGGATTAGATCAATTGAAAAAATCCAATGACCTCATCAGGAATCAAACCCATGACCTTCTGGCTTCTAGCAAAATGCCTCAACCAAACTACACTACTGCGTGCATTACATTTGATAAAGTTCAATTTGAGAGTAGTATACTAATGAACCTGAAACTGCAGAGCAACTTTTACTGCAGGCTTCTAATACCAAATTTTATCAAAGTCCATTTAATTGTTTAGGATGTAACTCCCTCATCAGGGTTTCAGTTTATGCATTTAGTGTACAGAATGCATGTTAATGAAATTCACTTTTCGCTGCATCTGACAAGTCCTGTCACTGTAGAGCTCTAGGAGTATATTACACCTCTAAAATAATAGAAGCTTGCACATGTACTAACATAATTGCAGCGGTGAACATGGGGCCCTTATCCAGTCTAACATTATGGTCACTGTGACTTTCAGTTTCACACTGAATGAAACATCCTCATAAATATGCAACATCTAACCAAGAGTAAATGCATGCAAACACTCTTTAATCTTTTTCATAAGAAACATATCAGCTGCATGATTTGCTGGAACCAAAATGATCAACAGCTGTTATATGGAATTTGCAAAAATACAGAGATTGCATTCCATTATAAAATGCATGATTATTGCAAAGCACATGGCTGCTTGCATTTAGAAATGAATGATTCCCAT